>NC_084576.2:7590000-7595000 GCF_033978685.3 Nerophis lumbriciformis
GCGAACCAATCCAATCCCCCCTACCCTCCTCACAGCCCCCCAACTCCAATGACTACCTCCCCCCACTTAACACTTCACCCTCAGCTTAATGACCCCCACCCCTCCCCCAACAACCTGAGACCCCCCCAGTGTGTCTGTCTGCAGAACAGGTGAATGCACAGCTAAATAAGCTACAAACAGGCAAGGCCGCGGGTCCTGACGGCGTGAGCCCCAGGGTGCTCAAAGCCTGCGCCCCACAGCTGTGTGGTGCGCTCCAGCACATCTTCAACATGAGCCTTAGGCTGCAGAAAGTCCCCACACTGTGGAAAACCTCATGCGTGGTCCCCATCCCCAAGTGCACGCAACCCAGCACATCGAAGGACTACAGGCCGGTGGCTCTAACCTCCCATATCATGAAGACCATGGAGAGGTTGGTCCTGGAACAACTCCGCCCTACAGTCAAGCCCCACCTGGACCCACTCCAATTCGCCTACCAACCCCGACTGGGAGTGGAGGACGCAGTCATCTACCTGCTGAACCGAGCCCACACCCACCTAGACAAGCCTGCGAGCAGTGTGAGGGTCATGTTTTTTGACTTCTCCAGTGCTTTTAATACCATACGGCCTGGACTACTGGGTGTGAAGTTGGAGACGATGCAGGTGGAGGCCCCCTTGGTGTCCTGGGTTGTTGATTACCTGACTGACAGACCACAGTACGTGCGACTGCAGGACTGTGTGTCTGACAGGCTGGTCAGCAACACCGGGGCCCCGCAGGGCACAGTCCTCTCCCCCTTCCTCTTCACCATCTACACCACCGATTTCCATTATTACTCAGAGTCCTGCCACCTTCAGAAGTTTTCTAATGACTCTGCGATAGTGGGGTGTATTGAGGATGGTGATGATGAGGAATACAGGGCACTTGTGGAGGACTTTGTCACATGGTGTGGAACCACCTCCAGCTTAATGTGACGAAGACCAAGGAGCTGGTTGTGGACCTGGGGAGGAGGAGGAGCACTCCGGCGCCCCCTGTTTCCATCAGGGGGGGTCGATGTGGACATGGTTGAGGATTATAAATACCTCGGTGTACACATCGACAACAAGCTGAATGTGTCAAAACACGCTGAGGCACTCTACAAGAAGGGACAGAGCCGCCTCTACTTCCTCAGGAGGCTAGGATCCTTCAACGTCTGTACAAAGATGTTCTACGAGTCGGTGGTGGCGGGCGCCTTCTTGTACGCCGTGGCCTGCTGGGGCAGTGGGCTGAGAGCGAGGGACGCAAACAAGTTGGTAGAGAAGGCCAGTAACGTGGTGGGAGTGGAGCTGGACTCTGGCGGAGGTGTCAGAGAGGAGAAGTCTAGCAAAACTCCTAGCCATTATGGACAACACCTCCCACCCACTACACTCAGACCTTGCAGGGAGAATGAGCACGTTCAGTGGAAGGCTCGGACTCCCAAAATGCAACACGGAACGACACAGGAGGTCCTTCATACCGACAGCCATCAGACTGTATAATGCATATGTTCCTTCTTGACTGCACTTAAATGTAGAGTATATGTAGAATATATTTATATTATTTATATATTCTATATATAATATATTATATTATTATTCTTGTCAATTGTGAGCGAACTGTGGTGCTGAATTTCCCCCAGAGATCAATAAAGTACTTTCTATTCTATCTATTCTATAGTGCAAAGACTTTCTGCACAGTCAGTTGCTACAGAGCTCCAAACTTCATGTGACCTTCGAATTAGCCCACATACAGGTAAAAGCCAGTAAATTAGAATATTTTGAAAAACTTGATTTATTTCAGTAATTGCATTCAAAAGGTGTAACTTGTACATTATATTTATTCATTGCACACAGACTGATGCATTCAAATGTTTATTTCATTTAATTTTGATGATTTGAAGTGGCAACAAATGAAAATCCAAAATTCCGTGTGTCACAAAATTAGAATATTACTTAAGGCTAATACAAAAAAGGGATTTTTAGAAATGTTGGCCAACTGAAAAGTATGAAAATGAAAAATATGAGCATGTACAATACTCAATACTTGGTTGGAGCTCCTTTTGCCTCAATTACTGCGTTAATGCGGCGTGGCATGGAGTCGATGAGTTTCTGGCACTGCTCAGGTGTTATGAGAGCCCAGGTTGCTCTGATAGTGGCCTTCAACTCTTCTGCGTTTTTGGGTCTGGCATTCTGCATCTTCCTTTTCACAATACCCCACAGATTTTCTATGGGGCTAAGGTCAGGGGAGTTGGCGGACCAATTTAGAACAGAAATACCATGGTCCGTAAACCAGGCACGGGTAGATTTTGCGCTGTGTGCAGGCGCCAAGTCCTGTTGGAACTTGAAATCTCCATCTCCATAGAGCAGGTCAGCAGCAGGAAGCATGAAGTGCTCTAAAACTTGCTGGTAGACGGCTGCGTTGACCCTGGATCTCAGGAAACAGAGTGGACCGACACCAGCAGATGACATGGCACCCCAAACCATCACTGATGGTGGAAACTTTACACTAGACTTCAGGCAACGTGGATCCTGTGCCTCTCCTGTCTTCCTCCAGACTCTGGGACCTCGATTTCCAAAGGAAATGCAAAATTTGCATGGTTGGGTGATGGTTTGGGGTGCCATGTCATCAGCTGGTGTCGGTCCACTCTGTTTCCTGAGATCCAGGGTCAACGCAGCCGTCTACCAGCAAGTTTTAGAGCACTTCATGCTTCCTGCTGCTGACCTGCTCTATGGAGATGGAGATTTCAAGTTCCAACAGGACTTGGCGCCTGCACACAGCGCAAAATCTACCCGTGCCTGGTTTACGGACCATGGTATTTCTGTTCTAAATTGGCCCGCCAACTCCCCTGACCTTAGCCCCATAGAAAATCTGTGGGGTATTGTGAAAAGGAAGATGCAGAATGCCAGACCCAAAAACGCAGAAGAGTTGAAGGCCACTATCAGAGCAACCTGGGCTCTCATAACACCTGAGCAGTGCCAGAAACTCATCGACTCCATGCCACGCCGCATTAACGCAGTAATTGAGGCAAAAGGAGCTCCAACCAAGTATTGAGTATTGTACATGCTCATATTTTTAATTTTCATACTTTTCAGTTGGCCAACATTTCTAAAAATCCCTTTTTTGTATTAGCTTTAAGTAATATTCTAATTTTGTGACACACGGAATTTTGGATTTTCATTTGTTGCCACTTCAAATCATCAAAATTAAATGAAATAAACATTTGAATGCATCAGTCTGTGTGCAATGAATAAATATAATGTACAAGTTACACCTTTTGAATGCAACTACTGAAATAAATCAAGTTTTTCAAAATATTCTAATTTACTGGCTTTTACCTGTATATATATATATATATATATATACACACACACACACACACACACACACACACACACACACACACACACACATATAATATATACACACACGTTCACACACACACATACAGTGGTGCAAAAAAGTATTTAGTCAGCCACCAATTGTGCAAGTTCTCCCACTTAAAATGATGACAGAGGTCTGTAATTTTCATCATAGGTACACTTCAACTGTGAGAGACAAAATGTGAAAAAAAATCCAGGAATTTATATTGTAGGAATTTTAAAGAATTTATTTGTAAATTATGGTGGAAAATAAGTATTTGGTCACTTCAAACAAGGAAAATCTCTGGCTCTCACAGACCTGTAACTTCTTCTTTAAGAAGCTCTTCTGTCCTCCACTTGTTACCTGTATTAATGGCACCTGTTTGAACTGGTTATCTGTATAAAAGACACCTGTCCACAGCCTCAAACAGTCAGACTCCAAACTCCACTATGGCCAAGACCAAAGAGCTGTCGAAGGACACCAGGAAAATAATTGTAGACCTGCACCAGACTGTGAAGAGTGAATCTACAATAGGCAAGCAGCTTGGTGTGAAAAAATCAACTCTGGGAGCAATTATCAGAAAATGGAAGACATACAAGACCACTGATAATCTCCCTCGATCTGGGGCTCCACGCAAGATCTCATCCCGTGGGGTCAAAATGATCATGAGAACGGTGAGCAAAAATCCCAGAACCACACGGGGGGACCTGCTGAATGACCTGCAGAGAGCTGGGACCAAAGTAACAAAGGTTACCATCAGTAACACACTACGCCGACAGGGAATCAAATCCTGCAGTGCCAGACGCGTCCCCCTGCTTTAGCCAGTGCATGTCCAGGCCCGTCTGAAGTTTGCCAGAGAGCACATGGATGATACAGCAGAGGATTGGGAGTCATGTGGTCAGATGAAACCAAAATATAACTTTTTGGTATAAACTCAACTCGTCGTGTTTGGAGGAAGAAGAATACTGAGTTGCATCCCAAGAACACCATACCTACTGTGAAGCATGGGGGTGGAAACATCATGCTTTGCGGCTGTTTTTCTGCTAAGGGGACAGGCCGACTGATCCGTGTTAGGGAAAGAATGAATGGGGCCATGTATCGTGAGATTTTGAGCCAAAACCTTCTTCCATCAGTGAGAGCTTTGAAGATGAAACGTGGCTGGGTCTTCCAGCATGACAATGATCCCAAACATACCGCCCGGGCAACGAAGGAGTGGCTCCGTAAGAAGCATTTGAAAGTCCTGGAGTGGCCTAGCCAGTCTCCAGACCTCAACCCCATAGAAAATCTGTGGACGGAGTTGAAAGTCCGTGTTGCTCGGCGACAGCCCCAAAACATCACTGCTCTCGAGAAGATCTGCATGGAGGAATGGGCCAAAATACCAGCTACTGTGTGTGCAAACCTGGTAAAGACCTATAGTAATCGTTTGACCTCTGTTATTGCCAACAAAGGTTATATTACAAAGTATTGAGTTGAATTTTTGTTATTGACCAAATACTTATTTTCCACCATAATTTACAAATAAATTCTTTAAAAATCCTACAATGTGAATTCCTGGATTTTTTTTCACATTTTGTCTCTCACAGTTGAAGTGTACCTATGATGAAAATTACAGACCTCTGTCATCATTTTAAGTGGGAGAACTTGCACAA
>NC_084576.2:7600000-7635000 GCF_033978685.3 Nerophis lumbriciformis
CCTTGTTTACCTCAACCCCTGTTATGTGCCTCTGATCAAAAAAACAGTGAGAAAGTGGTCAGAAGGTGTCCAAGAGACACTACAGGGCTGTTTTGAGGTAACTGACTGGCAGGTGCTTATGGAGCCTCATGGAGAGGACATTGACGGGCTCACAGAGTGCATCACAGACTATATCAACTTCTGTGTTGACTCAAATGTCCCATCAAGGACAGTCACCTGCTACCCAAACAACAAGCCGTGGGTGACCAAGGACATCAAAGCCCTACTGAATGAGAAGAAGAGGGCATTCAATGCTGGTAACAGGGAGGAGGTGAAAAGAGTTCAGGGGCTGCTGAAGACCAAACTCAGGGAGGCCAAGGAGAACTACAGGAGGAAGCTGGAAGGGAAGCTGAAGGACAACAACATGAAGGCGGTTTGGCGAGGTACGCAGACCATCACCGGCCTCAAACCGTTGGGGGTTAGGGGGGTGGACGGAGACACAGACAGGGCCAATGAACTAAACCAGTTCTTTAACAGGTTTGACACAGTGGCTCCGACAAGCTCCTGCCCTTCCCGAGACGTGCCAGCCGGCCCCCTAACACTTCAGCGAACCAATCCAATCCCCCCTACCCTCCTCACAGCCCCCCAACTCCAATGACTACCTCCCCCCACTTAACACTTCACCCTCAGCTTAATGACCCCCACCCCTCCCCCAACAACCTGAGACCCCCCCAGTGTGTCTGTCTGCAGAACAGGTGAATGCACAGCTAAATAAGCTACAAACAGGCAAGGCCGCGGGTCCTGACGGCGTGAGCCCCAGGGTGCTCAAAGCCTGCGCCCCACAGCTGTGTGGTGCGCTCCAGCACATCTTCAACATGAGCCTTAGGCTGCAGAAAGTCCCCACACTGTGGAAAACCTCATGCGTGGTCCCCATCCCCAAGTGCACGCAACCCAGCACATCGAAGGACTACAGGCCGGTGGCTCTAACCTCCCATATCATGAAGACCATGGAGAGGTTGGTCCTGGAACAACTCCGCCCTACAGTCAAGCCCCACCTGGACCCACTCCAATTCGCCTACCAACCCCGACTGGGAGTGGAGGACGCAGTCATCTACCTGCTGAACCGAGCCCACACCCACCTAGACAAGCCTGCGAGCAGTGTGAGGGTCATGTTTTTTGACTTCTCCAGTGCTTTTAATACCATACGGCCTGGACTACTGGGTGTGAAGTTGGAGACGATGCAGGTGGAGGCCCCCTTGGTGTCCTGGGTTGTTGATTACCTGACTGACAGACCACAGTACGTGCGACTGCAGGACTGTGTGTCTGACAGGCTGGTCAGCAACACCGGGGCCCCGCAGGGCACAGTCCTCTCCCCCTTCCTCTTCACCATCTACACCACCGATTTCCATTATTACTCAGAGTCCTGCCACCTTCAGAAGTTTTCTAATGACTCTGCGATAGTGGGGTGTATTGAGGATGGTGATGATGAGGAATACAGGGCACTTGTGGAGGACTTTGTCACATGGTGTGGAACCACCTCCAGCTTAATGTGACGAAGACCAAGGAGCTGGTTGTGGACCTGGGGAGGAGGAGGAGCACTCCGGCGCCCCCTGTTTCCATCAGGGGGGGTCGATGTGGACATGGTTGAGGATTATAAATACCTCGGTGTACACATCGACAACAAGCTGAATGTGTCAAAACACGCTGAGGCACTCTACAAGAAGGGACAGAGCCGCCTCTACTTCCTCAGGAGGCTAGGATCCTTCAACGTCTGTACAAAGATGTTCTACGAGTCGGTGGTGGCGGGCGCCTTCTTGTACGCCGTGGCCTGCTGGGGCAGTGGGCTGAGAGCGAGGGACGCAAACAAGTTGGTAGAGAAGGCCAGTAACGTGGTGGGAGTGGAGCTGGACTCTGGCGGAGGTGTCAGAGAGGAGAAGTCTAGCAAAACTCCTAGCCATTATGGACAACACCTCCCACCCACTACACTCAGACCTTGCAGGGAGAATGAGCACGTTCAGTGGAAGGCTCGGACTCCCAAAATGCAACACGGAACGACACAGGAGGTCCTTCATACCGACAGCCATCAGACTGTATAATGCATATGTTCCTTCTTGACTGCACTTAAATGTAGAGTATATGTAGAATATATTTATATTATTTATATATTCTATATATAATATATTATATTATTATTCTTGTCAATTGTGAGCGAACTGTGGTGCTGAATTTCCCCCAGAGATCAATAAAGTACTTTCTATTCTATCTATTCTATAGTGCAAAGACTTTCTGCACAGTCAGTTGCTACAGAGCTCCAAACTTCATGTGACCTTCGAATTAGCCCACATACAGGTAAAAGCCAGTAAATTAGAATATTTTGAAAAACTTGATTTATTTCAGTAATTGCATTCAAAAGGTGTAACTTGTACATTATATTTATTCATTGCACACAGACTGATGCATTCAAATGTTTATTTCATTTAATTTTGATGATTTGAAGTGGCAACAAATGAAAATCCAAAATTCCGTGTGTCACAAAATTAGAATATTACTTAAGGCTAATACAAAAAAGGGATTTTTAGAAATGTTGGCCAACTGAAAAGTATGAAAATGAAAAATATGAGCATGTACAATACTCAATACTTGGTTGGAGCTCCTTTTGCCTCAATTACTGCGTTAATGCGGCGTGGCATGGAGTCGATGAGTTTCTGGCACTGCTCAGGTGTTATGAGAGCCCAGGTTGCTCTGATAGTGGCCTTCAACTCTTCTGCGTTTTTGGGTCTGGCATTCTGCATCTTCCTTTTCACAATACCCCACAGATTTTCTATGGGGCTAAGGTCAGGGGAGTTGGCGGGCCAATTTAGAACAGAAATACCATGGTCCGTAAACCAGGCACGGGTAGATTTTGCGCTGTGTGCAGGCGCCAAGTCCTGTTGGAACTTGAAATCTCCATCTCCATAGAGCAGGTCAGCAGCAGGAAGCATGAAGTGCTCTAAAACTTGCTGGTAGACGGCTGCGTTGACCCTGGATCTCAGGAAACAGAGTGGACCGACACCAGCAGATGACATGGCACCCCAAACCATCACTGATGGTGGAAACTTTACACTAGACTTCAGGCAACGTGGATCCTGTGCCTCTCCTGTCTTCCTCCAGACTCTGGAACCTCGATTTACAAAGGAAATGCAAAATTTGCATGGTTGGGTGATGGTTTGGGGTGCCATGTCATCTGCACGGAATTTTGGATTTTCATTTGTTGCCACTTCAAATCATCAAAATTAAATGAAATAAACATTTGAATGCATCAGTCTGTGTGCAATGAATAAATATAATGTACAAGTTACACCTTTTGAATGCAATTACTGAAAAAAATCAAGTTTTTCAAAATATTCTAATTTACTGGCTTTTACCTGTACAGTACGCAGAGATCTTCATGGAATGGGTTTCCATGGCCGAGCAGCAGCCATACATCACCAAGTCCAATGCAAAGCGTCGGATGCAGTGGTGTAAAGCATGTTGCCACTGGACTCTAGAGCAGTAGAGACGCCTTCTCTGGACTGATGAATCACGCTTTTCCATCTGGCAATCTGATGGACCAGTCTGGGTTTGGAGGTTGCCAGGAGAACGCTACATTTCGGACTGCATTGTGCCAAGTGTGAAATTTGGTGGAGGAGGAATTATGGTGCAGGGTTGGTTTTTCAGGAGTTGGGCTTGGCCCCTTAGTTCCAGTGAAAGGAACGTTGAATGCTCTAGGATACCAAAACATTTTGGACAATTCCATGGGATGGCACTTCAAGTTCATATGTGAGTAAAGGCAGGTGGCCAAATAATTTTGGCAATATAGTGTATGTATATATATATATATATATATATATATATATATATACACACACACATATTTATGTATACACACACACACACACACACACACATACACACATGTATACACATTATATATATATATATATATATATATATATATATATATATATATATATATATATATATACAACCTACTCAGTTGCCTAGTGGTTAGAGTGTCCGCCCTGAGATCGGTAGGTTGTGAGTTCAAACCCCGGCCGAGTCATACCAAAGACTATAAAAATGGGACCCATTACCTCCCTGCTTGGCACTCAGCATCAAGGGTTGGAATTGGGGGTTAAATCACCAAAAATGATTCCCGGGCGCGGCACCACTGCTGCCCACTGCTCCCCTCACCTCCCAGGGGGTGATCAAGGGGAAGGGTCAAATGCAGGGGACACATTTCATCACACCTAGTGTGTTTGTGACAATCATTGGTACTTTAATATACACATATATATACACATGTATATATACACATACACATATATCAGTGACGTGCGGTGAGGTTGATGGCTGGTGAGGCACTGACTTCATCACAGTCAGATTTACAAACATATGAACCCTAAAGAGTATCTTATTCACCATTTGATTGGCAGCAGTTAACGGGTTATGTTTAAAAGCTCATACCAGCATTCTTCCCTGCTTGGCACTCAGCATCAAGGGTTGGAATTGGGGGTTAAATCACCAAAAATTATTCCCAGGCGCGGCGCCGCTGCTGCCCACTGCTCCCCTCACCTCCCAGGGGGTGATCAAGGGGATGGGTCAAATGCAGAGGACAAATTTCATTACACCTAGTGTGTGTGTGACAATCATTGGTACTTTAACTTAACTTTAACTTTACACATACAAACTGTAGCACACAAAAAAGCACATTTAATTAAAAAAAAACGTTATTATTGTCTTACCTTTACTTAGAAATTAAGTCCATGCACCGCAACTAAAGCCGTCACTTAAACTTTCCACGTGCAAGATTGAATCTATTTAAAAAAGTGTAACCGAGGGTTTATAAATGTCGCCTATACTGTATGAAACTACAAAATAACAAACACGGAGGCTCCAGTTTACACGAGGACCACTTTATTTACCTTCTTTCAAAAACCTCCGCAACGTGACATCACTTCCGCTCTTAGCGCCTTCAAAATAAGAGCTCAAGGCATATACTGTATAACAGCGCATAACAGGAACTTAACATCACAAAGAGGAAAGCCCATGAAAATAGGTTACAAAAGTTATTTAATAAGAAGCCAAAAAGTGCAAACACAATAATGTTCGTGTTGGAGGAGTTGTGAAATAGGTACACCTGCAGTCTGCAGGTGTATCTGCACAGCAGGCCAGCAGTCAGCCGAGTCATTGCGCAATACATGTTGCGGCACTGAGTGACGTGCCTCAACTGGCTGCTGTTCACCGCACCGTCTCTTCTCAGTATTTGAACGGCAAATGTGAAAATTCAGCGATTTTGAATAAAAAATTATCTAAAACTGGTGAAGTTAAATGGAAAATAACTTCATAGTATAATCACTGGATACATAAAACAATTTTTTATTTTTTATTTTTTTTGTCCCTGCAGTCATTCACAACTCCTCTAACACCAACATTATTGTTTTTGCACTTTTTGGCTTCTTATGAAATAAATTTTTTAAATAGATTCAATCTTGCACGTGGAAAGTTTAAGTGTGGGCTTTAGTTGATATAACAATTCTACGGCGGGGGTGCAGGAAGCGAGCCTCAGCCAGTGCGTCTTTTGCAGTCGTTTTATGATCGCTCAGCACAAGAAATACTTTACACACATACAGTTGTTGACAAAATACACTGTACATTATATACCTCAGCTAACTAAACTATGGAAATGTATAATATAGTTCATATAGCAATACAGTCTCACTGCACAGCAGGCCAGCAGTTAGCCGAGTCATTGCGCAATCCATGTTGCGGCACTGAGTGACGTGCCTCAACTGGCTGCTGTTCACCGCACCGTCTCTTCTCAGTATTTGAACGGCAAATGTGAAAATTCAGCGATTTTGAATAAAAATAATCTAAAACTGGTGAAGTTAAATGGAAAATAACTTTATAGTATAATCACTGGATACATATAACAATTTTTTTTTTTTTCTTCTTACATTTTTTTTCTTTCCATGATGGCAGGTGAGGCCCTGCCTCACCTGCCTCTAGTGACTGCACGTCACTGACATATATATATATATACACATACACTATATTTGGCCTCCCATCCAAATGATGAGAATCAGGTGTCCTAATCACTTGGCCCGGCCACAGGTGTATAAAATCAAGCACTTAGGCATGAAAACTGTTTCTACAAACATTTGTGAAAGTGATTTCCAGCGTTGAACTGTCATAGGATGCCACCTGCAGAGGTGGGACCAAGTCATTGTTTTGCAAGTCATAAGTAAGTCTCAAGTCTTTGCCCTCTAGTCCCGAGTCAAGTCCCGAGTCAAGACAAGCAAGTCCCGAGTCAAGTCCAAAGTCAAGACTGGAAAGTCTCAAGTCAAGTCCCAAGTCCTGCATTTTGAGTTTCGGGTCCTTTCAAGTCCTTTTAACCACAGACGAATACATTTACACAGATTGTGTATGCTTTTAAAACTGTATTTATTTATTAAAACAAGTGCATTTGAAATTGCAGGAAAAAAAATAGTGCTGACATTGCACTTCATAATAGCACTATTAACCAGTCATTTAAAATGTTTTACTAATTCCTTTACAGAATAAAGACATTTGAAAAAACAAGTGCAACTGTACTTATTTGCACAAAAGAGTTAACATTGTATTTCCATGGCATATTGAATTGTAACTAGTTCCACAGCAGTTTCTATCCTGTTCTTACCTTATCTCGTTGATCTCATCTCATACTGTATGTGTGTTTATATGTGCGTACACATGAAAAACATAAATACATGAACATAACGGGGACAGCGTGGCGCAGTGGAAGAGTGGCCGTGCGCGACCCGAGGGTCCCTGGTTCAATCCCCACCTAGTACCAACCTCGTCATGTCCGTTGTGGTTAGCGCCTTGCATGGCAGCTCCCTCCATCAGTGTGTGAATGTGTGTGTGAATGGGTAAATGTGGAAGTAGTGTCAAAGCGCTTTGAGTACCTTGAAGGTAGAAAAGCGCTATACAAGTACAACCCATTTATATCATTTATAACAATGAACAGAGTTGTACTTTTTAGATGTCAGGGCCCCATGCAATATGTACACATATTGTTAATATAGTATACATTTTAACTGACCTTTATTTGACTATGTTTGTCTTTTTGTAGGTGGCTAAAATACGCGGTGCTGCTGACCTCCGTCTAACGTTACGTTACTGTGTGTGATACATTGACTAACGTTATCACGTGTAGGCACCTCATGCAACCCTGCTTAAAAAAAAATCACTTGACAAAAGGTATGAATAAGTTGGCAAACTTGAGTGGACGCAACAGATTGCCGTGTTTGCAATGACGTTATAACCATAGACATCTTATAAGTAGACGCAGCATTGGCTGCAGTGACGCGAGAAATTCGGCCGCCATCTTGAAGTGGTGATGAGGGGCCGGCGAGCAGCCTAAACTGACAGTTGACAGGTAGAAAACAAAGATGCCGGGCTGGTGTTCAGCGTTTTCCTGCTCAAATGAGTGGACTGTTGAAAATAGGAATCGGAGGATTACTTTTCACAAGTAAGATTTAACATTAACGTACTATTGGTTGTATTTTGTGAGAAGAATATTACCACAGAGTTGAGAAGGAGCAAAGATCTTCAATATATGTATGTGAAAATCACAAAGAAATCTTCTGGGGGAGGATGACCCCCCCCCCCCCTACAGGGGTTTGGTTTACAAACTTTCAGCCCAACCTAAAACAAAATTCACCAGCCGCCACTGATTATGATGCATTCTCATTTTAGGCAAAGTATAAGACAATACTCCATCTATCCATCCATCTTCTTCCGCTTATCCGAGGTCGGGTCGCGGGGGCAGCAGCCTAAGCAGGGAAGCCCAGACTTCCCTCTCCTCAGCCACTTCGTCCAGCTCCTCCCGGGGGATCCCGAGGCGTTCCCAGGCCAGCCGGGAGAGATAGTCTTCTCAACGTGTCCTGGGTCTTCCCCGTGGCCTCCTACCGGTTGGACGTGCCCTAAACACCTCCCTAGGGAGTCATTCGGGTGGCATCCTGACCAGATGCCCGAACCACCTCATCTGGCTCCTCTCGATGTGGAGGAGCAGCGGTTTTACTTTGAGCTCCTCCCGGATGACAGAGCTTCTCACGCTATCTGTAAGGGAGAGCCCCGCCACCCGGCGGAGGAAACTAATTTCGGCCGCTTGTACCCGTGGTCAAATAGCAGAGACCTAATCTTGCAGCCAACAAACCAGATACCCTCAACGCCCTGACTGCGCCTAGAAATTCTGTCCATAAAGGTTATGAACAGAATCGATGACAAAGGGCAGCCTTGGCGCAGTCCAACCCTCACTGGAAACGGGTCCGACTTACTGCCGGCAATGCGGACCAAGCTCTGACACTGATTATACAGAGAGCGGACCGCCACAATAAGACAGTCCGTTACCCCATACTCTCTGAGCACTCCCCACAGGACTTCCCAGGGTACACGGTCGAATGCCTTCTCCAAGTCCACAAAGCACATGTAGACTGGTTGGGCAAACTCCCATGCACCCTCAAGGTCCCTGACGAGAGTATAGAGCTGGTCCGCAGTTCCACGACCAGGACAAAAACCACACTGTTCCTCCTGAATCCGAGGTTCGACTATCCGGCGTAGCCTCCTCTCCATCCATCCATCCATCCATCTTCTTCCGCTTATCCGAGGTCGGGTCGCGGGGGCAGCAGCTTAAGCAGGGAAGCCCAGACTTCCCTCTCCCCAGCCACTTCGTCCAGCTCCTCCCGGGGGATCCCGAGGCGTTCCCAGGCCAGCCGGGAGAGATAGTCTTCCCAGCGTGTCCTGGGTCTTCCCCGTGGCCTCCTACCGGTCGGACGTGCCCGAAACACCTTCCTAGGGAGGCGTTCGGGTGGCATCCTGACCAGATGCCCGAACCACCTCATCTGGCTCCTCTCCAGTACACCTGAATAGACCTTACCGGGAAGGCTGAGGAGTGTTATCCCACGATAGTTGGAACACACCCTCCGGTTCCCCTTCTTAAAGAGAGGAACCACCACCCCGGTCTGCCAATCCAGAGGTACCGCCCCCGATGTCCACGCGATGTTGCAGAGTCTTGTCAACCAAGACAGCCCCACAACATCCAGACCCTTAAGGAACTCCGGGCGGATCTCATCCACCCCCGGGGCCTTGCCACCGAGGAGCTTTTTAACTACCTCGGCAACCTCAGCCCCAGAAATAGGAGAGCCCACCACAGATTCCCCAGGCACTGCTTCCTCATAGGAAGACGTGCTGGTAGGATTGAGGAGGTCTTCGAAGTATTCCCTCCACCGATCCACAACATCCGCAGTCGAGGTCAGCAGAACACCATCCCCACCATACATGGTGTTGACATTGCACTGCTTCCCCTTCCTGAGGCGGCGGATGGTGGTCCAGAATCACTTCGAAGCCGTCCAGAAGTCGTTTTCCATGGCTTCCCCGAACTCCTCCCATGTCCGAGTTTTTGCCTCCGCGACCGCTGAAGCCGCACACCGCTTGGCCTGTCGGTACCTGTCTGCTGCCTCCGGAGTCCTATGAGCCAAAAGAGCCCGATAGGACTCTTTCTTCAGCTTGACGGCATCCCTTACCGCTGGTGTCCACCAGCGGGTTCTAGGATTACCGCCACGACAGGCACCAACCACCTTGCGGCCACAGCTCCAATCGGCCGCCTCGACAATAGAGGTACGGAACATCGTCCACTCGGACTAAATGTCCAGCGCCTCCCTCGTGACGTGTTCAAAGTTAACAGTATAATTGTAACCAGGAATAAGTCTTCAAGTAACAATATTCAAATACTAACATTGTTGGGTAAGACAGAATTTGGTTTTATTCTGAATCCAGTGAAACAAATTGGTGGTTTAGCTGATATAAAGACTTTCAGGTGTTTATATATGTTTAAGTATTTAGCATACATAAAAAATACATATAAAACAATCACTGTAAACATTATCATTTAAGGGAGGAATGTAATACAAAATATCAGTACAAAGTGTCAAGACAGAATAAACTCTATGCTGCTGCAACAACAGAGATACAGTCTATAGGTCCCCAAGATATATAGATATCTAATGTACAAACCCCGTTTCCATATGAGTTGGGAAATTGTGTTAGATGTAAATATAAACGGAATACAATGATTTGCAAATCATTTTCAACCCATTTTCAGTTGAATATGCTACAAAGACAACATATTTGATGTTCAAAATGATAAACTTTTTTTTTGTGTGCAAATAATCATTAGCTTTAGAATTTGATGCCAGCAACACGTGGCTACACACCATCTGGAAGTCCAAGCAATATAGCTTAAGAACAAAGATCCAACTTTACAATAGTAATGTAAAATCTGTATTGTTGTACGGCTCGGAGTGCTGGCGAGTAACATCCTACGACATGAAAAAAGTCGAAGCCTTCCACAATGGATGCCTCGGGAAACTCTGTTGAATCTTCTGGCCCGAGAAAATATCCAATGCACATCTATACAGGAAGACCAAGTGCAACAGTGTGGTGTTAGATATCAAATGCCGCCGATTCCAATGGCTTGGGCATGTTCTGAGGATGGACCAAGACCGCATCCCCAAGATCGCACTACGTTGGACTCCACCTGGGAAAAGGGAGCAAGGCCGGCCCAAGAACACGTGGCGGCGTACGGTGACAGCTGAGCTGAAGGAGATGAACCTAACCTGGGGCGAGGCACAGCATGTTGCTCAAGACAGGTCCAGATGGAGGCAGATCGTCGAAGCCTTATGTCCCGTCAGGGACGAAGAGGATTAAGTAAGTAAGTAAGAAAGTAAGTAAACACGTGACAAAGAATTTGGGAAAGGTGGCAATAAATACTGATAAAGTTGAGGAATGCTTATCAAACACTTATTTGGAACATCCCACAGGTGAACAGACAAATTGGGAACAGGTGGGTGCCATGATTGGGTATAAAAGTAGATTCCATGAAATGCTCAGTCATTCACAAACAAGGATGGGGCGAGGGTCACCACTTTGTCAACAAATGCGTCAGCAAACTGTTGAACAGTTTAAGAAAAACCTTTCTCAACCAGGTATTGCAAGGAATTTAGGGATTTCACCATCTACGGTCTGTAATATCATCAAAGGGTTCAGAGAATCTGGAGAAATCACTGCACGTAAGCAGCTAAGCTCGTGACCTTCGATCCCTCAGGCTGTACTGCATCAACAAGCGATATCAGTGTGTAAAGGATATCACCACATGGGCTCAGGAACACTTCAGAAACCCACAATTGGTCGCTACATCTGTAAGTGCAAGTTAAAACTCTCCTATGCAAGGCGAAAACCGTTTATCGACAACACCCAGAAACGCCGTCGGCTTCGCTGGGCCTGAGCTCATCTAAGATGGACTGACACAAAGTAGAAAAGTGTTCTATGGTCTGACGAGTCCACATTTCAAATTGTTTTTGGAAACTGTGGACGTCGTGTCCTCCGGACCAAAGAGGAAAAGAACCATCCGGATTGTTATAGGCGCAAAGTTGAAAAGCCAGCATCTGTGATGGTATGGGGGTGTATTAGTGCCCAAGACATGGGTAACTTACACATCTGTGAAGGCGCCATTAATGCTGAAAGGTACATACAGGTTTTGGAGCAACATATGTTGCCATCTAAGCAACGTTACCATGGACGCCCCTGCTTATTTCAGCAAGACAATGCCAAGCCATGTGTTCCATCAACGTGGCTTCATAGTAAAAGAGTGCGGGTACTAGACTGGCCTGCCTGTAGTCCAGAACGGTCTCCCATTGAAAATGTGTGGCGCATTATGAAGCCTAAAATACCACAACGGAGACCCCCGGACTGTTGAACAACTTAAACTGTACATCAAGCAAGAATGGGAAAGAATTCCACCTGAGAAGCTTAAAAAATGTGTCTCCTCAGTTCCCAAACGTTTACTAAGTGTTGTTAAAAGGAAAGACCATGTAACATAGTGGTGAACATGCCCTTTCCCAACTACTTTGGCTTGGTTGCAGCCATGAAATTCTAAGTTAATTATTATTTGCAAAAAATAAATAAAGTTTATGCGTTTGAACATCAAATATCTTGTCTTTGTAGTGCATTCAATTGAATATGGGTTGAAAAGGATTTGCAAATCATTGTAGTCCGTTTATATTTACATCTAACACAATTTCCCAACTCATATGGAAACGGGGTTTGTATTCATACATTGTTTATGTAGGATATACGCATGTATATACAACCTAATCATATTGTTTCTTCAATTTAAAAATAGCTGACTGTTTTTCCCCCCATTCTCTGGGATTATATTCCCAGTTTTGATCTCGGACGTCTGGTCACTTATAGCGGTGGTCCCCAACCACCGGGCCGCGGCCCGGATCGATTGGTACCGGGCCACACAAGAAAAAAAATAAATAAATAAAACATTTATTATGTCAGCATTAAAAAACATAAGATACACTTACAATTAGTGCACCAACCCAAAAAACCTCCCTCCCCCATTTACCCAACTTCACACTCATTCGCACAAAAGGGTTGTTTCTTTCTGTTATTAATATTTCTGGTTCCTACATTATATATCAATATAGATCAATACAGTCTGCAGGGATACAGTCCGTAAGCACGCATGATTGTATTTTTTTATGACAAAAAAATAAATAAAAAATACCATGCAGCAGCAGAGTTTAATCTGTCTTAACACTTTCTATTGATATTTTGTGTTACATTCTTCCCTTAATTGATAATGTTTACAGTGATTGTTTTATATGTATTTTTTATGTATGTCGCTTTGGATAAAAGCGTCTGCCAAATACTTAAACATAAACATATATAAACACCTGAAAGTCTATATTATCCCCCACCCCCACCCTACACAATCTGGACTGTGGTCCTAATTTTTACACCTGTTGGCTTTTACAATCTTTATCTTTATCATTTATTTCAACTTTGTTATTCAAGTATGACATTTTTTTATTTAATTAATTTCATTGACAAGCAATTCTATTATGGTCATACTCTTGTTTGCTAGCGGCTACGACTTCAGTATTATTGAAGATCTTTGCTCCTTCTCAACTCTGTGGTAATATTCTTTTCACAAAATACAACCAATAGTACGTTAATGTTAAATCTTACTTGTGAAAAGTAATCCCCCGATTCCTATTTTCAACAGTCCGCTCATTTGAGCAAGAAAACGCTGAACACCAGCCCGGCATCTTTTTTTCTACCTGTCAACAGTCAGTTTAGGCTGCTCGCCGGCTCCTCATCACCACTTAAAGAGGCGGCCGAATTTCTTGCGTCACAGCAGCCAATGCTGCGTCTACTTATAAGATGTCTATGGAGCGGATCACAACTCCAAGATGGCGGCCCCGCGTCCCGTCAGCGCCAGTAGGCAGTAGCGGTCGATGCTGCGTCTACTTATAAGATATCTATGGTTATAATGTTAGCAGTGCGTTTACAGCCTCACTGATTTAACTACACAGCAAATAAAATGTACGTTACTTAGCCAATAAACGTTAGCTTGCATTCAAAACTTACCGTTCTTTGTGCAACTTCAAATGTCGAACGAAGTTGGAAGTTGTTGCGTCTCCGTCTGTAATCTTCGAACCGCATGTTTTGCATACTGCAATTAGTTTTTTGTTGACCAACTCGTAGTTTTATTACCCGAACAAAACTATCTTTGGCATGATAATTTTTCCTCACTGGCGCGTTGTTTGACAGCTCTTCTTTGTTGGTTGTCCTGCAATTTGATTGGATGAATGCTGTGGGATGAAAACAACGTGGATCTAATTTGATTGGATGTTGTACTGACAGGCAGCACACACGCTGACAGACACACATGTACACAATGAAAGATACGGAGCGCTCCTGAATAACTTTTTAATCTTTGGGTTTTGGGGAAAGTAGCAAGTCTTGTCAAGTCAAAAGGCTCAAGTTCAAGTGAAGTCACAAGTCATTGATGTTAAAGTCTAAGTCGAGTTGCAAGTCTCTTTACATTTTGTCAAGTCGAGTCTAAAGTCATCAAATTCATGACTCAAGTCTGACTCGAGTCCAAGTCATGTGACTCAAGTCCACACCTCTGCCCACCTGTGCAACAAATCCAGTGGTGAAATTTCCTCGCTCCTAAATATTCCAAAGTCAACTGTCGGCTTTATTATAAGAAAATGGAAGAGTTTGGGAACAACAGCAACTCAGCCACGACGTGGTAGGCCACGTAAACTGACAGAGAGGGGTCAGCGAATGCTGAAGCGCATAGTGCAAAGACTTTCTGCACAGTCAGTTGCTACAGCGCTCCAAACTTCATGTGACCTTCCAATTAGCTCACGTACAGTATGCAGAGAGCTTCATGGAAGGGGTTTACATGGCCGAGCAGCTGTATCTAAGCCATACATCACCAAGTCCAATGCAAAGCGTCGGATGCAGTGGTGTAGACTCCTCCCACCCCCAAGGACCGTTTTCACTGCTGGACTCTAGAAAGAGGTTCCGCAGCCTCCGAAACAGAACCTCCAGGTTCTGTAACAGCATCTTCCCTCAGGCCGTAAGACTCTTGAACGCATCATAATTATCCCCTCAACTCCCCCCAAAATGGATTAACTTGCTGGAATAAAGAAGACAATATAACATACATCCATAAACGTGGATGCATATGAAAAAGTGCAATATATTTATCTGTACAGTAACCTATTTTATTTATTTATATATGCACCTTATTGCTTTTTTATCCTGCACTAGCATGAGCTTATGTAACGAAATTTCGTTCTTATCTGTACTGTAAAGTTCAAATTTGAATGACGATAAAAAGGAAGTCTAAGTCTAAGTAAAGCACGTCGCCACTGGACTCTAGAGCAGTGGAGAGGCGTTCTCTGGAATGATGAATCACGCTTTTCTATCTGGCAATCTGATGGAGCAGTCTGGGTTTGGAGGTTGCCAGGAGAACGGTACATTTCGGATTGCATTGTGCCGAGTTGGAAATTTGGTGGAGTAGGAATTATGGTGTGGGGTTGTTTTTCAGGAGTTGGGCTTTTACTGAAATGCTAACAGCCAATCAGGTAACAGTATCAACTATCAGGTTTGGTTGCGCCATCTTGTTGTCTGGCGGTTGATTCTTTGCATGGAGTGAGAAGAGAAAGTAAAAAAGGTGAAATTGTGGATAAAACAGGAAAAGTCACCTCAACAGTATGGCACTTTTTTGGATTTTTTCCAAAGAGACCGTAGTCAGACCAATGTGGTCCGTAAATAATGCAAGTCACTCATCCCCACCAAGACGTAATACCACGGCACCTTAACCGCGGTCACCCTTTAGAGCACAACCATAAGTTCCTGACACTCCTAACTCTTATTTTTTTTGTGATAGAGTGATTGGAGCACATACTGGTTTGTCACAAAAAACATTCATGAAGTTTGTTTTTTTTATGAATAAATTATGGATCTACTGAAAATGTGACCAAATCTGCTGGGTCAAAAGTATACATACAGCAACATACATTATCAATTTTGGTGATGTAGAAAAGTTACAATCAAATCAAATTAGCTTCATCGCATGGCCTCTTAACTTCATGTGAGTGATTATGATTGACGACAGCTGTTGACTTCTCTGAGCCCATTTAAGTAGGGCTCATGTGATGCAGTCAGACAAACGTGACAATAGGAAAGTCAAAGTAACTCAGCACAGATCTGAAAAAACTAATCTTTGACTTGAACAAGTCAGGAAAGTCACTTGGAGCCATTTCAAAGCAGCTTAAGGTTCCAAGAGCGACTGTGTAGACAATTGTTCGTAAGTATAAAGTGCATGGCACAGTTTTGTCATTGCCACGATCAGGAAAAAAACGCAAGCTATCACCTTGTCATTGCAACGATCATGAAAAAAACACATGCTATCACCACTGCTGAAAAAAAATTGGTCAGGATGATCAAGAGTCAACCGAGAACCACCAAAAAGCAGGTCTGCAATGAATTGGAAGCTGCTGGAACACAAGTGTCAGTGTCCACAGTCAAGCGTGTTTTGCATCGCCATGGACTGAGAGGCTACCATGCAAGAAGGAAGCCCTTGCTCCAGAAGCGACACCTTAAGGCTCGGCTAAAGTTTGCTGCTGATCACGTTGACAAAGATAAAACCTTCTGGGGGAAAGTTATGTGGTCCGATGAAACAAAAATTGAGCTGTTTGGCCACAACACCTAGCAATATGTTGGAGGAGAAAAGGTGAGGCCTTTAATCCCAGGAACACCACGCCTACCGTCAAGCATGGTGGTGGTAGTATTATGCTCTGGGCCTGTTTTGCTGCCAATGCAACCGGTGCTTTACAGAGATTAAATGGGACAATGAAAAAGGAGGATTACCTACAAATTCTTCAGGACAATCTAAAATCCTCAGCCCGGAGGTTGGGTCTTGGGCGCAGTTTGGTGTTCCAACAGGACAATGACCCCAAACACATGTCAAAAGTGGTAAATGAATGGCTCAATTTAAGGTTTTAGAATGGCCTTCCCAAAGTCCTGACTTAAACTCCATTGAGAACATGTGGACAATGCTGAAGAAACAAGTCCATGTCAGAAAACCAAAAAATGTTGCTGAACTGCACCAATTTTGTCAAGAGGAGTGGTGAAAAATTAAACCAGAAGCTTGCCAGAAACGTGTGGATGGCTACCAAAAACGCCTCATTGTAGTGAAACTTGCCAAGGGACATGTAACCAAATATTAACATTGCTGTATGTATAGTTTTGACCCAGCAGATTTGGTCACATTTTCAGTAGACCCATAATAATTTCATAAAAGAAACAAACTTCATGAATGTTTTATGTGAAAAACAAGTATGTGCTCCAATCACTATCACAAAAAATAAGAGTTGTAGAAATTATTGGAAACTCAAGACAGCCATGACATTATGTTCTCTACAAGTGTATGTAAACGTTTGACCACGACTGTAGTTCTTCTCAGGTTTCTCTCTGTTTACATTATCACACTTTGAACTATTTTGTTACACTTTAAGGATTTCTTACATATTCCTTATTTTTGCATCTTCATTTTAAGAGCTTATTGTTAAGTGTTTATTGTGATTTTAGAATTGTGTTTAGATTAATGGTTTTCCATGCTCGTGTTGACATGTCCTTTCCTTTCTGCCTTGATAGCTGAGGGGATTATAATAATGTTTACATTTTTATAATTTTCCTCATCGTCCTTATTTTTAATAAGTCCTTATTTTTAATCAGTCATAAAAATATCAATAATTATTGGTATCGACTACTACAAAACACTTAATATCCTGATTCAGTTTTTACATCGCCCAGCCCTACTCACCACCACCCTGAAATCTTCCAGGTTCCTAAACTGGGACAGGTGTTTCTGCAGTTTTGGGTCGATGGGCTGATTCTTCATCTTGGAGTACTTCAGGA
The DNA here is from genome assembly GCF_033978685.3 of Nerophis lumbriciformis. Classification (NCBI taxonomy): domain Eukaryota; kingdom Metazoa; phylum Chordata; class Actinopteri; order Syngnathiformes; family Syngnathidae; genus Nerophis; species Nerophis lumbriciformis. Next base: position 7,617,329 of record NC_084576.2, read on the forward strand.
AGGCCCAGAATTTCTCTAGTCCATACAGTTGACCTGGAGAAGACATTTACACACTGAGTGTCATATACAACTTTCAAAAGCGAACATTTATTTTAATTTTAAGAGTAAAAGCCAGCTGGTGTGAAGAGAAGCTCTCAGCAGAGCAACTCATGTGGAAGTAAACGTTCAGTGGCATGCTCAGTTCTAGCATGTCTAGTGGAGAAATAAGGCCAACAAGTCATCTTCACTGGTGACTTTTATCACTTTTCTTGTGAAAATCTAGTGTCAGCAAACATCCACGCGTCATTGCAGGTATCATTTACCTTTGTCGAAGTCCCTTAAGGTCTCTTCTTGGAAATCCTTGAACAGATCCATTCGGAACCTCTTCTCCAGGCCATAGCTGTAGTACCTGAAGAGGCATTCCAGGCCATACCTGTCCAAACAAATGAGAACTTTGGTGGTTCCTAATCTTGCATCTGGTTTGCCCTCATCCTCACCTGTAGTTTTCTGTGGCGTCTTCTAGAGCAAACTGTTTGAACTCCTCGTACATTTTCCTGTTGAAGTTGTCCCTAAGGAAGAAGGACCAGAACCGGAAAAGGGTGTTCATCTCCTGAGACTGGCCAATGCCCAGGCGCTTACGTTCTGGACAAAAACAAACATGGATGCAGTCATTCATCCTGCTTTTTGACAAGCCATTCGTGGGTCTCTGTGTACCATTGAGGCAGCGTCGGCGGTACTTGTGGTAGCCCTGCTGCGTAAAGCCGTTGTCCCTCAACATCTCGTGAGACGGGTGCCAAAACTTGGGCAGAGACTGGGGGGTGCATCCGTAAGGTCCCGACAGCGCAGGTCCTTCCGAGGGCGAGGCGTTGGAGCTGCTTTGGGCAGGGAAGAGAGGACGTTGGAGTGTCAATGGACCAACTGGCTCCACACATGTATGCATTCATGTTAGACAGACACCTGATAGATGCAGACCGCGGCCGGTGCTCACGTGAGTCCATCACCCAGCCTATGTGGGCCTCCTGTGGCGGGTTTGAACTGTGCCGGGTTTTCTTCTTCCTCGGCATCTGGACCGAAACAAACAGACAACATTCATCAGGACAATTGCTTGCGTCATGCTTAAGGGGGAACTGCCCTTTTTTTTGGAATTTTGCCTATTGTTCAAAATAATTATGAAAGACAACAGAATTGTATTTTTTTTTGGGGGGGGGGGGGGTTTAAAGATGATAAAAAACACATTAAAGATGCTGCTAGTGAGTTAGCGTTGTCGCCTTCAAAGCCCTCCATTAACGTTTTGTTTTACACACTGCAAGTCCTCTATAAGTAGTAACAGACACCTTCATAACAATATGTAATATGTTTTATATACACACTGCAAGTCTATATATAAGTAGTGACAGACATCTTCATAACAATATGTAATATGTTTTATATACACACTGCAAGTCTATATATAAGTAGTGACAGACACCTTCATAACAATATGTAATATGTTAAATTTTTACTCTATTTTAATCATTGCTGGGACTGATTTTTTCAGCGCATTGATTTCCGTTTCCTTAGCAGCGCACTTTCGAGTTCTGGCAACAAATGTGTTCCTATTTCCGGAAACAAACACGTACATTGTTTCCCCCAGAAAATGTGTTAGTTAAGGCGGTGTCTCTCCAGGGACAGGCGGACAGACTGGGTGGGTGGGTGTGAGGAACAGTGTAACTCGGCCTGTCGCCATCACCATCACGTCTCCACCTCATCGCTGCCACCACAGCCTCGGGGGGCAATAGACTACAGACTGTGGTGAAGTAGGCCGGCTTCGTCGCGTGAAGACAACAATTTTTGGTTGTGTTTTCCGCTCCATTTGCTGAATGGCAATATATATCGATATTTATTCCGTAAAGTAAAGGGGGGGGGGCTATATTGTAGCGTCCCGCAAGAGTTAGTGCTGCAAAGGGTTCTGGGTATTTGTTCTGTTGTGTTTATGTTGTGTTACGGTGTGGATGTTCTCCCAAAATGTGTTTGTAATTCTTGTTTGGTGTGAGTTCACAGTGTGGCGCATATTTGTAACAGTGTTAAAGTTGTTTATACGGCCACCCTCAGTGTGACCTGTATGGCTGTTGATCAAGTATGCATTGCATTCAATGATGTGTGTGTAAAAGCCGCATATATTATGTAAATGGGCAGGCCCGCTGTTTGTATGGAGGAAAAGCGGACGTGATGACAGGTTGTAGAGGACGCACGCTAAAGGCAGTGCCTTTAGGGCACGCCCCCCTTATTGTTGTCCGGGTGGAAATCGGGAGAAATTTGGGAGTATTGTTGCCCCGGGAGATTTTCGGGAGGGGCACTGAAATTCGGGAGTCTCCCGGAAAAATCGGGAGGGTTGACAAGTATGGTTCTACTTACCTGAGATACTAAGTGTAGAGGCAGGGATTTGTTTCTCACTTGTCACCTGGGATAGTGGGTGTGGCTATGTGTGTGTGTGTGTGTGTGTGTGTGTGTGTGTGTGTGTGTAGGGCTGAAGGATTGCTGAATGAATAACAACTGCACCTGCCTGTGAATCATTTTGTCTTGTATAGAGAGAGAGTGAGGTAGGGTGCCGTTACTTCTGTTGACCACAACAGGCTATCTTTTTCCATCATAGTCTGGTCTATATAGTCCTGCAAATCCATCTGCATGTAATGTATTGTTTTTTACTCAAGGCGAAAATAAATCACCCTCAAAACTGCAGTAATGACTTCATGTTGCATCCTTGGACCCAGTGTGTCAGACAGAGCCCTGCTTTCTACTCTCAATGACTAATTTGTTTCTGATAGTCACACAACACTAAGTATGTCATTATTATGACTTAGTACGGTAAGTCAATATTTTGACTTAGTAATTTAATAAGTCAAAATAATGACAAAATAATGACTTACTAAGTCAGAAGAATGACAAAATAATGACTTACTAAGTCAAATTAATAAATGTTTGCAATAAGCGTTTGAAAAAAAAGAGTTAAAAGTGGAGCCACAAATGCTGACATATGCTCAACTCCTCATGCTTAATTTATTACAGCATTTGGGAAGCCTGTAGTTGATTGTTATTATGCAAATGTTATATTTTTATCAACATGTGATAGCAGGGACCCTGTAATTCAAAACTAGGCTGCTGCATTACTAATGATTAATGTAACTATAGCTGAAAAAATAGTACAATAGCAATAGGAGAGACTATTCATTCCTGAACACCATGGAGTTCATGTAGGCTGTCAGAGACAGCTTCAGGAAACTCTTCATTTAACATGATGTCGTTTTTTGCTGCATCAACACAGAAAAAGGTAAAGTGAAATAACTTAGTCGTTAACTGCAGGTCAATAATGCTTGTCTTTCTCTCAAGACAGACAGGGCTTTGCTGTCCGTAACACACACACACACACGCACGCACGCACACACACCGCACAGTGAGCTTACGTTACGCTAAAAGCTAATTAGCCTTCACCTCAAGGACTGCGACTGAGCTGAGCTGCCGCTTATGTTTCTAGAACGTCAACGGGCTCATAGTGATGTTACTAGTAGTTGACTGGGAGGTGTTTATTATAATTTGGGGGGAGTCCGCTGTCTTATGCTTACCTGATAAACTAGGCTGACCATATTCTAGAAATCCCAAAAAGAGGACACATATATGCGTGCCAAGGCGGGCAGCACGCCAAGGCCGGGACTAGGTGAAAATTTGCCAATGATACTCAAACTTGCTTTATAAATAATATATTTATTTAAATAAAGCATTTTTTCTCCTCTGTTGACAGCGGTGTTGGCGCTAGGAATTTTCAAAATGGGGTCCCACAGTAAATCAAGTCATAAAAATGGGGTCCCACAGTACATTTTTGGGGTCCCACTTTTTTGTAAGCGTTTTGAAAACAAATGATAAATGGATGCATTGTCCTGTTATATCTCACAGTCTATATTGTGTTTTGGAAAAAGGTTGTCATAAATGTTACTTAATTCATTTAAAAAAATTATAAAAAAAGAAAACACATTTTAAAAAATATGTTTTTGTGGTGGAGGAGTCTGGTTAGCTTGAAGCTAACAGCTAGCCTGTCTCCATCCTGGAACGATGTGGATACAGCAGGAGATAAAAGTGAAGTTTCCATGGACTCACAAAGACTAAAACTGGTCATTTACTGGAGGACATGGCACATGATGAAGTTAAAAAGGTTGACATAGGTTACACTTACCTTAGTGTTTACCATTAAGTCTTTCTTTTGACAGCCCCTCGCGCTAAACTTGTCCCAGTGCAAACTGAGGCATATTTGTCATTGATAAAACTTTCGGCGAATCAAAATTTACGACCAATACAAACGCAATAAATGGGGACGGAAATTTGACCCGGCAAATATAAACAAAACAAAACACTGGTGGAAAGCGATAATCGAGACAATAAAAAAACAAGCAAACCGGGTGGTAGGTAAAAAAATAAAATAAATCTGCGTCCTTTCTGATTTCAATGCTTAAAAAGACACAAAAAGTGTGTTAACGCCAACACTGGTTGACAGTTTAACAAAATAAGTCACACTTATATCCTGTAACATTCACAGTTTTGGAAAAAGTGCAGAGGTAGAATAATTTAAAATAACCTCTTGTATATAATGTAAACATAAATAATGCCTCAAAACAGGTTAATCAAATTTAAACAAAAAAACCAGACAAGCTCTCGCCCTGCACAGCTGTTTTGTGCTTTGTAGTGTCGATATGGGCTTGTAGATCTTTATTTGCCACAGATATATACGTTCCTGCTTTGCCCACAGTGCATTCTGCTTCCTATGTGTTACGGCCAGGACGAAAACACGAATACCTTTTCCGCATATCATCCGTGAAGTTGCATTTACGTTTCGGCATCTCTCTCGTGTCCTGTCTGTCTCTCGACTCTCTCGCTCTCTGTTTCTGCCCCTCCCTCACGAATGCTGCTGCGCTCGCCTTCACAATTTGTTTTGTTTTTAACCCGTTCTTAACTCTGAACGAACATTGAAAATACACGCAACCCTAACTCAAAATGCTGGACATTTGAGGCATTTAAGAAACCCCGCCCGGACAGCCCCGCAAAAGAGGACATGTCCGGGGAAAAGAGGACGTATGGTCAGTCTAGCTAATCACCTTTCTGCTCACCACAACGCAGGAGCACTGACTCCATGCGCTCTGAATACGCACTGCTGATTGGCTGTTACATGCGCTCTGAATACGCACTGCTGATTGGCTGTTACCACTCTGCATGTAACCAATCAGATAGTTCTGTGGGTGGGACAATGCTGGGTGCTGCAGAGACGTACTGACAGAGGCAGAAGCAGAACTAAGCTGAGCAGCTTGTTAAGACTTTAGTTTAGGCGGTGGCTCTTTGTTGTTAAAGCGACCGCCTTAACAACAAAGCGCTGCGGGAATTCCTGACATGTGTCTTCTAATCATGGCAGACTTGGTAATAGACAACAAAGACGACTATTTTTGAACAAATGAGGATTCACAACCTTATCTTTTTGAAGTTGAATATGCTGAGGATGAACTATTGCTTTTAGAAGCGTGCACAAAGGAAGAGTGAGACGTTGGAACAGACGTAAGCGAAGACAGTGAGGTCTGAGGTGAAAGTGACTCAAAGCTGCAAAATGTGGAATTCAAAGCAAAGATAGTTCGACATAAATAAAGTGCTTACCCAAATAAACAGGAAAAAACGTCCCTGGCCAGCTAGGCCAAACGCACAATTGTCCATCGAGTGAGTCACTTTAATATTGATCATGATACACGTGGCACGTCATGAGTGCTATTACAACTACAGTACATATGCTGTCTGAATAGCTGTGTACAAACAAAACATGAAATAATACTTTACAGATACTGTAATATGATTGTTCATGTTTTTCAGTCAGTAAAGATTGGTGTCTTATCGCATTGTGTTGTGCAGTACAAACCCAAACACATTTGGTGTTGACCTAAAAGCTAGGTTCTCTTTCCGCAGTTGGCTTTTACGGCTAATACCAAAGCATACCGAAGTGTTACTACGCTAGAAAAAAAGAGTTCCTCGGTGTTCACTCTTACAATAACAATGTCGCTACAGTTTCGTTATTATACAGGTTATGGAACGTTAATTAAGTATTGTTGACAGTTTTTGAATGCATTTTTAAAGTGATTTAGAGGTAGAATTGATTGTTCATATTAGCTACATTGCTAGCCATCAAGAACGAGCAGATTTTGCAAGTTAGAATGCGAAAACCCCCCCCCAAAAAAACTTTCGTCTTCTTGTCACTCATAATGATTGTGAAAAATAGGCAAATTTTCCAATATAATGCAGTTGCCCTTTAAGTGTTGTCACCTTATAACCTCACCTGTCCATCTACAGCACCGCTCTCCTTAATCACAGGATAAAAGCGTGGCGCCTTAGTTGGGTCCTGGCGCCCGGGGGTCCTAGGTGTTCTTGGGGTCTTGGGTTGGCGGGCACTTGGCGATTCTGGCACTGTTTTGGGCAGCGAACGGGCCATGTCAGCCTCACTGGGCACTGCAAACAACACTTAATCTCCATTACACTTTAAAAAAAATAACCAACTGTTTTTGGGACGCCACTCACATGTACCTGGCAGGGAGGGCACTTCCTGGTTGGGGTCCACAGGCACTTTTGGCGTGAGGGTGTCAAATTCATCTTTGCTGATGACGCTCAGCTTCTTGAAGTTTTCCACTTCCTGCTGAAGTCGACAAGTTATTGCTACTGGATTAATTTGGGGTTTGGGACGACTTATCGGACCTACAGGCCGTAAAGGCTGATAAGAAGTCAGTCACGTGACTCGCGTTTGTGACACAGCAGATGTGTAATGGACTTTGAATGTTACACATCAGCGGTGGGAGGAGGAGAAAGGGACCTTGGCGTGTGTGATCAGGCGTGAAAGTTCCCACATGTGGATAACGTTTGTGCCAGCATGAACGAAACACTAAGTTTCTGCTTTCTGACCTGTGACAGAGGCTGTTGTGTAACAATGGTAAGGTATACCAGTCATACCGGTCAACATTTGCAGGTGAAAATATGGGAAATCTCCTGGGAAAATTAGGAGAATTACGATCAAATATGAGTAATAGTATCCTGAGGAAAATGGTGGGGTTGACAGGTGTGATTTGGAAGCCAGCCCTGCCTGTGTTTAGCGAGCATTGTGCAATGCAATCAAGCCAGTCTTGCTTTAGCACTAATGAAGCATAATGACATGTTAGTACAATGCACTGCGCAGTCAAGCGTTATGAAAGACAACAATTACATAATTGTGTCAGAATGCAGCGTGCAAGCAGAGCAGCCTTGCCAAAAAGCAGGTCAGGCCTCTCGGGTTATTAACAGCAGCCTAAATTTGAACACGCCTACGTGCTTTCACTGCGCCGCCAGGCTATGACTGGTCACGGTGATGCCGCTGTGGGACACATTTGACTTTTCTCATGATTAATTTGGCCGGCAGTCGAGTTGCAACGCGTCAACAGGAAGAAATTGTTACCTTGCTGCACTCCAGCTGCTCTTCCCCCTTCCACAGGTCCTGCTCGTAGTAGTAGAGGCCGTCGTTGATGGCTTTGGCTAAGTCCGTTGTAATCTTGGCTCTGGACTCGTGGCTGCCGGTGCGGTCACCCCCAGGGTGCTTGCGCATGTAGGGGGGGGTCTGCGTGACGATCAGGATTTTGCTGACGTCCTGGTCATCCAGCTCGTAGTCTGAGTCGTCCTCGTCCGACCAGTCGGTGAACTTGTTCTTCCTCGGCGCAATCTGCTCCATTTCCTCGTCAAACATAAAGTCCAGCTCCTCCTGGTCGGGTTCGGTCACCGGCCGGGCGTGGTGGGGGGTCGGCGGTGCATCGCCGCGGTCCTTGAAGACATAATGATATATTAGCAAGTAAGACAGGAGCAGCCTAACCCTTAACGTTTCAACAGGGTATTATACTCTCGCCTATATGTGTACCAAAGTGTGTTATATCATTTCAAAGCTTATTTCCCTGGGATTCAGCTGATGTACATCATTTCAGGACCAATTTTAACTGCAGGCTCTGTGAACTATATAAAAAATACAAAAATAGTTGCAAAACATAACCATTAATGGGACACACTATGGAAGCTTCACAGTATACCAAAAGCAGATACGTTTCAAACTTAAGGGCCTGTTATGTTGGCAATGATCCAGTAAATGTCGTTGGTCTAAACCAAACCTTAGATCCATTAAAAAAAACACCAACCACTGGTGAACATGTCATTCTTTTCGTCTGATGCGCATATTAATTGTGAATTCTGTTAGCATGGATGCATTAGTCACACCATGCCACAACTCTGAACTTTTGACAGACACCTCACAAAGAGAAAACCGTTTACGTAGCCAATCAACTTCTGTGGCAACAAACATGTTGAATAGCCAATGAAATTGTTCAGACACTGATATGCTGGTTGATGGGTGGAATTTTGTCATTACCGCAATTGTGAATGGAAAAATGTACACTTAAGTGTGGACTGTGCCTCATCATTGTGCCTTTGAAGTTTTTGAAGTCTTTATTCTAACAAACAATGATAAAAGTGCATTCAAAGACAAGATACAGTGTTAAGAAGACATGGGGTTTTGTTCGCATGGCATTGGTGAATACTTTGACAGAGTGTGACCAGATGGAATACCTGATCTTAACTTACAAAAAAACATGTAAAATACTACATTTTTGAAGAATCATTGTTAAATTCTAAAAGGGATTACGTGGGGACTCAAACTATGACCAGTGACCACAGATTGGAAATATATTGTGGCAATGGTCAGGCGCTGTCAATATGACATTGTATACATTGCATACTTGGCTATAATCAATGTTTCCTATAAAGGTGCTGCTCTTGCGTTCTCTGCGCACAGCAAATCTATGCCACGCACCTAATATAATCCAACCAAAACTCTAAACAAAATGAACACAATTTATTGTGTACGATTTTGCAATGCAACTCTGAGTGACAGGTGGCAACAAGCGGCCACAACAGATAAAACATTGTTAACACTGTTCAATTATTGTATTGTCTGTCGAGACACTTTAAAGTCATGAGCTCCATCGATAACTTTATTGAGCAAAATTGTTTTTTGTCGGCCGTAACCACACCAACATTTTTTTAGTAAAAACTATCTAGTAAAACTGGTAATTTTTTGCCGTACAAACCCTGCCAAAACCAACTCTGTCATATGAACAGCAGCCGCTCTCTCTCCCTCTCTCAATTGCGCCCACAGACGCAACCATTACACTCAGCCACTGATGAGTTTACATCCCCACAAAAAGTCGGACAACTCCAACACCACACAAACTGTAAATGCCAGGTCGTTACACAATGACGCGGCTCAAACGCAGCCAACAAATGTCATTAATGGCGTGTTATGCGTGCGTTTCTCCGTTTTGCTAGTTAGCTCATAGCTAACAGCGCAGCAGAGTTGAGAGTTAAATGCTCTTAACCCTTATTACGGTGAAACAAGCAACTACTGTACACCCACACTGACCAATCAGATGTGAGCTTATCCTACTGTGATTTATAAAGTGTTAAAACAAATCTTAAAATGATGGTACAAGCATACAAAAACGCTAATGAAAACTGTAATGAAATATTCTACATATTGAAAGTTAGAAGAATGTACACATCATCACATGCTTGCATCTCATTGTGCAACATGTGAATGTTCTAAGGGAAACTAAACGTGATCTCTTACAAATGATTTCCAAAGCAAGATAAAGTTAAAGTTAAAGTACCAATGATTGTCACACACACACTAGGTGTGGTGAAATTTGTCCTCCGCATTTGACCCATCCCCTTGTTCACCCCCTGGGAGGTGAGGGGAGCAGTGGGCAGAAGCGGTGCCGCGCCCGGGAATCATTTTTGGTGATTTAACCCCCAATTCCAACCCTTGATGCTGAGTGCCAAGCACGGAGGTAATGGGTCCCATTTTTATAGTCTTTGGTATGACTCACAACCAACCTACAAACTAACCAAGAAAAGCAAATTAATATACACATAAAGTGCACATACATGATGTAGGAATCGGGTTAAATCAACAACACAGCCTGGTATGAACTGAAAAAAAGTCATGCGCAAAGTTTAACAAATGTGATTTTTAGCAGGACAAAATTGAACATTTGTATTAAAAAAAACCAAAAACATTTTTACTTAAAAGCCATAGTCACCAAATTCTGTGTCAATGAAGATTTGGCGCTACTTTTGTACTACCTGGCCAGTGTGATGCTATTTGCACTCTCTTTGTCAGTGTGTGTGTGTGTGTGTGTGTGTGTGTGTGTGTGTGTGTGTGTGTGTGTGCTGACTAACAGACCTCAAACTCTACAACAAATTAAGTAGTCAATTTTTTTGTGGATTTTCTTGAACATGATTGCTGGGACATGGCAGCACATTTTTGTACTCAAAATTCTACACAGAATACCCCATAATTAAAATTACAATATAGAAAAAGTTCTTTCAACTTATCATCCTTGAGATGTTCCTACAGCTTAATTGGAGTCGGAGTAGATTCAGTTGGTTGGCCATGATTTGGAAAGGCACACACCTGTCTGTATATAAGGTCCCACACTTGACAGTGCATGGCAGAGCACAAACTAAGAATGAAGTAGAAGGAATTGTCCGTAGACCTCAGAGACAGGATTGTCTCGTGGCACAAATTTGGGTAAGGGTACAGGAAAATATCTGCTGTCTTGAGGGTCCCAATGAGCACAGTGGCCTACATCATCCGTAAATGGAGAGGAAGTGGACTCTTCCTAGGGCTGGCAGGCCGTCTAAAAGTGTGCCGTCAGTGAAGAAGGGCCCTAGTCAGGTAGGTGACCAAGAACCCGATGGTCACTCGGTCAGAGTTACAGCATTCCTCTGTGGAGAGAGGATAACCTTCCAGAAGGACAACCATCTCTGCAGCAATCCACCAATCAGGCCTGTATGGTAGAGTGGCCAGACGGAAGCCATTTCTTAGTAAAACGTTTGCCAAAATGCACCTGAAAGAATCTCAGACCATGAGAATTAAAATTCTCTGTTTTGATGAGACAAAGATTGAAAGAAATGGCTTCAGGACAACTCTGTAAATGTCCTTGAGTGGCCCAGGTAGAGCCCAGTCTTGAATCCCATTAAACATCTCTGGAAAGATCTGAAAATGGTGATGGACCAAGGCTTCCTATCCAACCTGATGGCGCTTGAGAGGTGCTGTGAAGAAAAATGGGCGAAACTGCCCAGAGATAGGCGTGCCAAGCTTGTGGCATTGTATTCAAAAAGACTTGAGGCTGTAATTTCTGCCAAAGGTGCATCTTTAAATTTTCCTGAGGGAACTCTCCTGAAGGAATCATTAAAGTACTATCTATCTATCTATCTAAGTATTCAGCAAAGTCTGTAAATACTTATGTACATTCTTCACCAAGAAAAAAGCTCCCACTCCTCTATGTCAGTAACACATAGGCCTCGTTCACACTGCATGCCAATTACGATTTTTCGTAATTGGCATGCGGTGTGACCAATAGCAGATTTTTTTATGCCAATGTGAACAGTACAATACCGAATTTCAGGCCTCTTTTGTATGTGGATATAAATTGGATTGTACCCGATGTGACTGCAGTCTGAACGCTCCGGTCGCATTCATCCGACTAGTAAGTCATCAAAAAGATACAAGCGTCGTAATTATTTGCCAAAATAAACGGTTGCAAAATAAATGAGACAAATGAGCAGATAACTGGCAAAAAAAGTATGTTTTAGGAACTCAAGCCAATGTTCCACCGCTCCTGTCTCCGACTGCTCGCCCACACCCTTTGGAAGCAAACGTGGACGCAAATTGTCCCACAAAATGCGAGAGCCAAAACGGTCACCCTCTTCCTACTTAATCTTCTATGCGCCATAATTCGGTTCAGAAAATGTTGACTTTGATTGCACAACGGGGCGACGGAGTTCGGTTGGAAGAGCGGCCGTGCCAGCACCCTGAGGGTTTCAGGTTCGAGCCCCGCTTCCGTCATCCTAGTCACTGCCATTGTGTCCTTGGACATGACCCACCTTTACCCACCTGCTTCCCAGTGACACCCACACTGGTTTAAATGTAACTTAAAGATGTAGATAATAGGTTTCACTCTGCAAAACGTTATAAAAATATAATGCACTTCCCTTCACAAAATACTTGAAATTGCCACAAATGCACCAGGACTGAGACCTACTAAAATAGGAGCGCAGCATGTCTGATGTCATGTTTGCATGGGCCAATTTGCGTTCACATTACACATCGCAATTTTTTGTAATGTATATAAAAAGATCTGATTTGACAAAAAAATCTAAACATGACATCCTACCCTGCAGTGTGAACGTAGTAAGTCTTAGACACGTTCTGATTGCTTATGCGGTGTCGTGAGACCCCAAAGCCATGCCTCTACTGCAAATGGTTCAAGGATAGCTTTACATTTACTTTGGCTATAACTTAAGGCCTTTTTACTTTTGCAAAAATAAAAACAATGCTGAAACATGATGTAAATACTCCCATGTCTTTTTCGTACAAAATAAAAGGACATCGATTTGAGGTTACAGCACAATAGAATGAAAGAAAAGAAATGTAGAAATGAAAGCCGAGGAGGTCAGGAGACAACACAATGTCTTCCACGGAGCACATAAAAGGACATGACAGTTGGACATGAATGACAAGTACCGTAATGGGACATAACGAGGAGGAGGGACGACAAAAAGTACCCTGGTTTTGCCCGAGGCATGTCGGTGACGTTTCTCCACCTGGATCCAAGCATCCGGGGCGTCTTTTGGTTCATCTTTAAGTGGGCCGGACTCTTGGCTGGAGGGGTCGGGCTGCGCTGGGTCCTGAGGTCCTGCAGGCTCTGTCGGGGTCTCCTTCACAGGCGATGAGGCTGCAGTGCAAAAGGAAAACACTTCTATTTTCAACCTTGCTGAATGTATGCACACTCATTGTTGTTGTGGCCGATTCCTTTAAACAAACATGAAAATATTTCAATTGCTAGGTTGCAATCACGTGACCTAAAAGCACTTCCAGGTTTCAGGCGATGGTCTAGAGCCCCATTAGGCTACTTTTTTTTTTTACGTGCATCAGTGCAGATTTGGGCGTATTTTTGAAAGGTTTAGAGGCAAACATATAAGCGATCATGAACAAATATTTAAAATGGGATGGAGTAGATTTATGCACTTTTAAGAAAAATATTTTGAAGGATTCAAACCATTTATCACCAAGATGTTACTGCTCGCCTCGACCTCACTTCCTTTGACACAAGGATTTAAAGACCAAAAGATGGGAGGCACATCATGTCTTTACATCTGAGGTTTTAAATTAATTTATTTGATTGACATAACGAGTGCTGTGCTGCTGTGATCGTGACACTAATAAGAAAAAGGATAAGTTTGTTTGCAGTTGATTTCCTGCTACAAATATTAGTCTCATCTACAATTCATGTCTGCAGTTGTTTTTATGGTGTAAAGTTCATATTTTGTCTCATTATTTAGCTATAGATGTCCCTGTTGTTCAGCAATGTTTGCTAGGGATATCAGGATTCAGTATGTTATTAATCATACCAGAGATTAATTCATCTACTTTATTAATACTATTAAGGATATTTTCTTGATGCTAACATATCACCAAAGACGCTAAAATGTGATCATCTGTGTCGAATAAAGCACTTGGCTTTCCTGCACAACAACTAAGACTTGACTTTCTGTTATGAAAATCGACAACAAAATTAAGGTGCATTGGACCAACAATCACAATATTTATTACTAGGACTTAACATGACGTTAAGTTTATTTGCACAAGCAGGTCTTCGTAGTTCTATTTAGACATAAAAAACACAAAAGAACACAAACTAATGCGATCTCTTGTCCTTTATGTTTAGTTCTGCTCTCAAACACTACTAGTATAGTAGAAAAACACAAAGTTTCTCAAACAAATCAAATGTTCAAACATTTTACAAAGTGATCGCTGCAGACACAAGCATGGTCCGACTGTATCCTACAAGAGGATGACAGTGATATTTTTAAGAGCCATTTCCTTCAACGCACTCTTGTTTTTCCCCTGACTTTATTACCATTATGAACCACTTCTTTCGAGACTCTAAGAAAGCTCTTTCTTATCTCTCCATTTTAACAATTGGAACACCCAAGAACAGTACAGCAATACAGCGTTTTCTGCTCAAACTCTACACTCACTTGTTTTAATGCTACACTCAAGCTGCTTGACCATCGTGTCAATTAAGCCGCCAAAAGAAAAACAGATATGACGTCATATGCAACCTGATTTATGAAAAGGACTTCTCTCATGTAAATTTTTGCATGTACCAGAGTACTTTGTTGAGCACTTACCGGCATTTACAGAAGTAAGGGTCTGGCGAGGAACAAATTCGGGACAGTGAATGAGCTGAGAGAAATCGGTCCGCGGGGAACCCACGACTGGTGGGACGGCGATGGGCCAGCGCTCCGGCTCCACTTTGCAGCGAACTCTTTCGTCCACTAGCTCCACCTCTGTGCTGTTCTTCAAAGCCTGCAGATAAGTTCAATGTAGTTTGACCCTTCTACTGTGATCGGAATGTGTCTGACTCGTAGCCATGGAGGAATGTACGCCATTACCTCCATGATGATGCTGATGTCCGTGGTGAGCGCCTGGACTCTGTGAAAGCTGGCGATGAGGGAGATGGGGAGGAAGCCCTGCGCATCCATCTTTCTCCTCAGGTAGAAATCTCTCTCCAGATTGTGGAGGCTAAAGTAGTACTCGCTGGACAAAGACATGGGAAAACTGCATTAAAACTTTGAACTTCATGGACATGCAACCAGTGGCCACTTTATTATGTACAAATCTCCCCGTTTATAGATCAGAATGCTTAATGTTCATTCACTATTAGGTTTGTGTACCAAAGTACAGTGGTACCTCGGTTTTTGTTAGTAATCCATTCCACAAAGTCAGACAAAACCCAAATCGTGTGAAAACAAAATAAAGTAAACCTAACAAATGTATTCCAAAAACGCACATACAGTATATGAAGACAAAACACTTTTAATAGATAAAATCATAGTTTTACATGCAGAAAACAATGTGAAATGCAAAATCCATCCATCCATTTTCCACTGCTTATCAGAGTCCGGGTTGCGGCGGCAGCAGTCTAAGCAGAGATGCCCAGACTTCCCTGTCCACCTCCTCCAGTTCCACAGGGGGCACACCTCGGCGTTCCCCATGCCAGCTGTGAGACATAGTCCCTCCAGCGTTTCCTAGGTCTGCCCTGAAGCTTCCTCCCAGCTGGACATGCCCAAAATCCCCAGGGAGGCGTCCAGGAGGCATCCGCAAGTAGAAGCCTGAGCCACCTCAGCTGAAGGAGCAGCGGCTCTACTCTGAGCCTCTCCCGGATGACCGAGTTCCTCAGTCTATCCCAGACATCCTGCGGAGGAAACTAATTTTTGCGTGTGTATTAGCGACCTTGTCTATTTGGTCATTACTCAAAGCTCGTGACCATACAAAATTAACATTAACCATCACTTTTAACTTTATTGAAGACTTTTGTTTGAAGACTTTTTTTGGTAAGTATTCATTGTTCGTTTCATCATCATCGGGCGACCCTGGGCGCCAGGGCGCACTCAATTACACGCCGCCACACTTTGGTCCGTCATGGGAACAGGGAAGTCCTCCTTCTCGAGCCCTGCATCCATTGATAGTACATCTGGGAAGGTGAGGCTTCTGTAGCGGACAGGGTAACGAGAGCCTCTGCTTAGCGACCTTCTGGGGTAGTGGCGGAATATCTCCGTATATACGCTCTAAGGTAGCATGCTCAGACCAGTGGATGTGTTGGACACATCTCAGCAACAGCTTCTGTTGTTGTGTGGTGAGAGTCCACGTTTCTGCGCCGCAGAGGAGAATAGGCTCGATCAGCGTTCTAAAGATGTACATTCTTGTCTCATTACCGATGGTCGCGTGCCATGGCCTATGCAGCTTATTACAGGCTGTCCATTCCAAGTTGTTGTGGAATTTCATATCTTTGCATCCTTTGCATATCCATATTATATAAGACCCAAGATACTTGAAGTTGGTTACTTGGTTTATTCTGTCACCAGAAGTTGACAAAAAGCAGAATCTTGGAACTGACGAGATTACTTCAGTCTTGCTTTCATTGCAGCGTTTTCTAGTGAGTGGAGAAGGGATTCAGCATTTGTGACAAGATCGGGGGCCAGAGCAATGACATCGGCAAAATCAAGGTCAGTAAGGTGTGTGGCAGGTTGCCTTCTGCTACGTCTCGGCTGGAGCTGTAGGCACAGGACATAGTCCGATACAATGATAAACAAAAATGGAGCTAGCGTGTCCCCTTGTAAAACTCCCGCCTCGATTTGGAAGAACGCAGTTCAGCTCCAGCCTGAGTGTTGGTATAGAGTGCTTTAATGGCGGCAATAGGTTGTGGAATGCCGTACAGGGGGACAATGTTGAACATGGCTTCCCGATTGATAACAATCGAAGGCTTTCAGAAAGTCCTTAAAGCAGATTGTGAAGTCCTTGTCGAGCCTTTTTATTTCTTCCATTATGCGAAGTGAAGTAGAGCCAAAATTTGTGAGATGACAGATCGGCCCCTTCTAAAGCAATTCTGGTTGTTGCGCAGCAGTGGGTCAACTGCGGGCACAAGTCAATTCAGCAGAAGCTTGTTCGATATTAGAGCTATGCCTCGATAATTGGGGGCCAAGTCAGTTCGCCGTTTTTGGGAATTGGCACAATACCACACTTCGTCCAGGCAGACAGTGGCGATCAAACAGAAAAGGTGCGACTACAGAACTTCAGCAGTATGTGGTGAAAAAGGGGCTCTATCCAGATGAGACTGGGGATGTTATCGATGTCCGGAGACTTGTTGGATCTCAGAGACTACTGCCTCACGCAGCTCCTCTATGGTGAATGGAGAAGCGCTAATGTCAAACAGCTGGGCAATCTGGATAAGAGGTAAGGTAGGTCTCTTGGGTGTTGGCGGTTGCCCCTTAGCAGATTTTGAAAGTTCAATAATCAGTTTTCTGTTTTTTAGGGCATCCTTCTTTGATGAGAATTTCATCCAGCAAGATCATTATTATTGATAAACCAGGCTGCTGCCTCCATCACGCCCTTTTCCACCTCATCTTTTCAAAAAGAAAGAGCTATCATTCTGTCTATTCTTTCTGTGTCCGGGCCGAGTGAGGTTTCCCGTGTGAGCTTACTTAAGGGGTTGCACACTAGAGAAGAACTAATCATACAGGCTTCTACTCTCTTTTACTTGCCTTCCTTGAGCCTCAGAACTCCTGTGCACATTTACGGCCTCACAGACGGTCGGAAATTATAGAACTCTTTTTAAAAATGCAAACTTTTTTTACTCCAGGGTTTGAATAAAATCTGAGGGAGCCTGCTCTATTCCATCTACAGCTTATTGTTGCCGCTGTGTCAAGGTAAGCTCTGTTTTCAACATCCAAACCCTCTTGCGTAGCGTGCCATAGACCTTTAAAAAAAATTGTTTTGCAGAGCGGATTGTAAAGGCCGGAATTGGTTGGTTTTTAGACCATTCTTGTGTTAATACGATTCATTCTCGGGGCATACAGCCCACCTTTGCAAACGCCTTTTCCACCGATTTCCAATCAACACTTCCAATAAATGTGTTGGAACACAGCTCCAGTTTTAAAATCACTACACAAGAATAAAGGCATACTTGCCAACCTTGAGACCTCCGAATTCGGGAGATTAT
>NC_084576.2:7637500-7642500 GCF_033978685.3 Nerophis lumbriciformis
TATATATATATATATATATATATATATATATATATATAAAATATATATATATATATATATATGTGTGTGTACATTATTTACACATATACACACACACTCCTCTACTCATTGTTGTATTTGAAAGTGCAATGCTTTGCAGCCAGTAGCACAGCCTTTGAAGGAGCATATGTATGGGCAGTGTAATATTCTGGGTTGGAGTCAATAACCAGGCGAGGTGATGAAGTTACGTCTCTTTACTTCATACTTCAGAACCGACTCCCACACTTGCCGTCAGGGTGCGCAATACAACGTAAACCGTTGGCCAACCAAAAAGTAACCACAGAACACTATACCCAACATTCACCAGGAGATGGCAACAAACAACTTAAATCACTCTATTACAGGCAGCATCTGTGAAATTTAATTTGCAGGAAAAGAGTGAGTTTAGGGTTGAATGGTCCATCCTCGTTCTATTCTCTGTCACTCGTCGTCGCCATGACTGTCTCTTCTTCGTCTCCTTCTTGTTGTGTGTGCAGTTGTGCACTCTCCAAAAGCCGTAGATGTTATAACGTGACTGAACCAGCACGCTATTTATATGAAGGAAAAGCGGACGTGACGACAGGCTGTCCTCACTCAGGTCCGCACGGACCTGGAGGGGGCGTGCCTTAAGTCCGGCTGGAAATCGGGAGAATGGTTATCCCGGGAGGTTTTTGGGAGAGGCACTGAAATTCGGGAGTCTCCCGGAAAATTAGGGAGGGTTGGCAAGTATGAATAAAGGGTTTCCCCTTGATGTATTTGATTATGGCGGTGCGCCACGGCAACATATTAGCCGCCACACCTTATGAAGTTTTTTTCTCCGTGAAAACAAAATAAAGTAATATGATGTATTGTATCGTCCAGAAAAAAACACACCAAGTCAGACGCTCATTTGAGCATTTATTGCCAATTTTATGTTAATTGGCCCTATTCCAACAAGTATTTTCTTCGTGTACACGCGTCTATCTCCGTGTTTCACTCCTCGACACACAACATTTCCTCATTCTCTGCCCGCACAATGTGTTCACAAACCATGGTAAAAATGTTCATAAGACACGAACATACATATTAACACTAGCAGGTAGTTGCAGTATGAATGGCTATGTATAGTTTATTTGCGCACTATTGACTAACGATGCACCGAAACTTTGGCCGCCAAAAAAAGACATAGTTCTGTGATCACCGGAACAGAGTTGCTGAAACCGAATGTTGTGATGAGTTAAGCCAAACGCACAGGGTTATCTGGATCGGAGGCAGCATGTCCGCAATGAGGACGTACTTTGATGTATCCCAGATATACCCGAAGACAGCGATTTTCAAAATTGCGCAGTCCGTGCGTTGAGGGGATCCGGTTTGGTGGCTGCAGGATTAGGTCTCTGCTTTTTGCAGATGATGTGGTCCTGATGGCTTCATCTGGCCAGGATCTTAAGCTCTCACTGGACCGGTTCACAGCCGAGTGTGAAGCGACCGGGATGAGAATCAGCACCTCCAAGTCCGAGTTCATGGTTCTCGCCCGGAAAAGTGGAGGAGTTCAAGTACCTGGGAATCTTGTTCAGGAGTGAGGGAAGATTGGATCGTGAGATCGACAGGCGGATTGGTGCGGCGTCTTCAGTATTGCGGACGCTGTATCGATCCGTTGTGGTGAAGAAGGAGCTGAGCCGGAAGGCAAAGCTGTCAATTTACCGGTCGATCTACGTTCCCATCCTCACCTATGGTCATGAGCTTTGGGTTATGACCGAAAGGACAAGATCGCGGGTACAAGCGGCCGAAATGAGTTTCCTCTGCCGGGTGGCGGGGGTCTCCCTGAGAGGTAGGGTGAGAAGCTCTGCCATCCGAAGGGAGCTCAAAGTAAAGCCGCTGCTCCTCCACATCGAGAGGAGCCAGATGAGGTGGTTCGGGCATCTGGTCAGGATGCTACCCGAATGCCTCCCTACGGAGGTGTCTAGGGCACGTCCTACCGGTAGGAGGCCACGGGGAAGACCCAGACCCAGGACACTTTGGGAAGACTGTGTCTCCCGGCTGGCCTGTGAACGCCTCGGGATCCCCCGGGAAAAGCTGGACGAAGTGGCTGGGGAGAGGGAAGTCTGGGCTTCCCTGCTTAGGCTGCTGCCCCCGTGACCCGACCTCGAATAAGCGGAAGAAGATGGATGGATGGATGGATGGATGGATGGACAGCTGACACTATTGGCTTTTAAGGAGAGGAAGGCTGCCAGCAAGGCGAAGCAAATGTGACACCTTTTGTTGCGGAAATGAAGCGACAGAAGTAAAGAAAGTCTCTAAACACGAGTACAATCTACAATAACACCAGAAATTAATGGTAGATTTGCTTTAACTTTAATAAAAAAAAGAGTGGCTAAAAGGATTGGAGAAATTTCTCGAGAGAAAAAATTCTCAACAAAGTACATTGCACAAGAAGCAGCAACAATTGAAAAGTAGAGCAAAATGATATGTCAGAAAAAATATATATGTTAATACTGGGAACTAATCAAAGATTTGTTTTAAATGTATGTATATGTACAGTATGTATGTATATCTTTAATTTCCATTGGCCATGAGCAAAAAAGCCAAATGCATAAACCAGCTGGAGCCACATCAGAAGCATGAAAGAGCTGCAGGTTGCAGACTCCCTCCACTATTGTTTCTCACCACATTTCTCGGTACCTTCTTTGGAGTTTTTCCTTGCCCGGATGTGGGTTTAGAGCAGGGGATGTTGTTTGTGAAGCCCTTTGAGGCACTTGCGATTAAGGGCCATACAAATAATTTGTGATTGATTGATATAAAGAAGTAGTAAATGGAGTAGTAGTAGTTTAGGGGCAGCAAAATAAAGTTACCGTATATGTTGACAATTTAGAACATATACATTTCATACACAGTACATATATGCAAAGGTAATGTTTGAAACATTTCCTGCAAAGCTTCAAACAACTGAAGCACTGATGATAGCACACTCTTCAGCAGAGAAAGGCCTGCAGGCAGTAAAGAATGTAGTTCATGTTTAAAGTAACGCTGGCTGAGTGAGCAGGCTGAATAGACGAATGAAGACAAGAATACATGACTCCGCCCCCTACACACACACACAACAACCCCTACTTTTCCCTTCTCACCCTCCTTTAAAAAAATATTTTTTAGAACATTCTAGTAGTCTAGTGTGCATTAATGCTAAAAGAGCAGAGTGAATACTGCCCTCTGCAGGACACTTCAAAGTGCTCACTCTCCTTTAGATATGCCGGTTTATTCTATAAGTCAAGAAATGTAAATAAAAACACAAAAGAGCAGCTTTATGGCAATTACGTCTAAACATATATAAATAAGACCTACGCCAAAGTCAGGGTTTTTCTGTCTACTCACATTTGTCGTTTGATGTACTCTTTGAGGAGCTTCTCGTCCACCGTGTACATCTGCACTTTGCTGCCGTCGTCGTAGTAGTAAACCATGTTGGTGCCAAAGTCTGAGACTGGAACATCCGAATTCTGCGAGTACTCAAAGCGACCTGAGGGAGGAGGAGGAGAGGCAACACCTGTAGCCTTATATTCATAAATCAGTAGGTATTATCGGATTTTCCTCAGCAAATAAGAAGAGTGTACTACAACAATGTACAATCAACGTTGTATCCTCTATGTATTACATTTCAAACACATTTCATTTCCAATGAGGCGAAAATGTGTGTGAGGGTTACCATAAGAACTAATCTGTAAAAGGCGATCGCAAAATCCCAAAATTAATTAAAAAAGTGTCCCAAATTCAAATTAAATTCTGAGAATTTGCGAGTTTGCAAACAGGAAGTAGAAGTGAAAATCAAGTTCGAATTGAAGGAAGTAGAAATTATATTTGACCAGCATGGAAAAAAGTGTGAACACCTCTGGCCTCGTGAATGAGAGAGGGGGCGGGGGGCAAAACGGACTTCATACCTCTACCACGACCTCTCCCACGGCCGCGGCCTTTGCCTCGCCCTCGGATCCCTCCGCGGACGGAGCCATCGCTCCTCACACTGGAAACGTCATCCCCGAAGTCCCGCGGCTCTCTCCTCCAATCTGCAGAGTAGATGACACGTTTGCAGGCGCTTCTAATGTAAGTCATTTTTCAGACGACACAGCCTTATTGCATTTCCGGGGTATCCGCGGCGTCGTTACGCTAGCAGAGGAGCTGTTGAGTTAGTAAGTAAGACATGTCGCGTTGGACAGAGGGGCGGCGGCACACAAGCGAGGGGGCGGAGCACGGACAACAGGTTAAATCAGGAGAAAGCAAGGAGCCACTTACTCCTGCCGCCATCATGCGCCCTGTTGCTAGGGAGCGCGCGAGCGGGCGACGTCAGGTCGGGCAAGTCACTGCCAGGCTCGCTGTCCGAGTGCACGGGGGCCCCGCCAGGCGTCTTGGCGCCGTCTTCCTGGGATGCCTCCTCCAGCGGCAGGGACACCCACTTACGTTTGTTACCTAGCGGCGGTTGCACAGCGGAGACAGAGCTGACACGCAGCACATCCAAGAACATGACTTTGACTGATTGGAGAAGATGGAGGCTTCCTTCTCAGGACCTTAGAAGAACTTTCAGGGAGTGTTTGTTAAGAGTACAAACACTTGACAGGATCTCACTTTCTCTCCTGCCCTCCATAGTTATGATACTCCTAAAATTACAAATGAAGTAAAAACTAGGGGTGTAACGATTCGATTCCAAATTCATGGTTGTCGATACGATTCAGGAACGCCATTTTTTTTTTTAGAACGATACGATCCGAGTTGAAATCGCGTAAGTAACTTTTGAACAAAACAAATTAAGCAGTGTGACTGTAAAATGAAAACTGGACACTGCAGGTGAAGTTTCCTATATTACTGTTATTTCTATAAATGAATGATGGACACACTCAAGTAAACAACTAATGGCCAATGCATTCACATCTTATTTGAATAAAATGCAACCAACACTTAAGGTTGAACTAACAAGAGGAAACCTTTTCTGCTCACATTTTCAACATTCAAGCAATTTTCAATTC
>NC_084576.2:7650000-7685000 GCF_033978685.3 Nerophis lumbriciformis
CAGTAAATTAGAATATTTTGAAAAACTTGATTTATTTCAGTAATTGCATTCAAAAGGTGTAACTTGTACATTATATTTATTCATTGCACACAGACTGATGCATTCAAATGTTTATTTCATTTAATTTTGATGATTTGAAGTGGCAACAAATGAAAATCCAAAATTCCGTGTGTCACAAAATTAGAATATTACTTAAGGCTAATACAAAAAAGGGATTTTTAGAAATGTTGGCCAACTGAAAAGTATGAAAATGAAAAATATGAGCATGTACAATACTCAATACTTGGTTGGAGCTCCTTTTGCCTCAATTACTGCGTTAATGCGGCGTGGCATGGAGTCGATGAGTTTCTGGCACTGCTCAGGTGTTATGAGAGCCCAGGTTGCTCTGATAGTGGCCTTCAACTCTTCTGCGTTTTTGGGTCTGGCATTCTGCATCTTCCTTTTCACAATACCCCACAGATTTTCTATGGGGCTAAGGTCAGGGGAGTTGGCGGGCCAATTTAGAACAGAAATACCATGGTCCGTAAACCAGGTACGGGTAGATTTTGCGCTGTGTGCAGGCGCCAAGTCCTGTTGGAACTTGAAATCTCCATCTCCATAGAGCAGGTCAGCAGCAGGAAGCATGGAGTGCTCTAAAACTTGCTGGTAGACGGCTGCGTTGACCCTGGATCTCAGGAAACAGAGTGGACCGACACCAGCAGATGACATGGCACCCCAAACCATCACTGATGGTGGAAACTTTACACTAGACTTCAGGCAACGTGGATCCTGTGCCTCTCCTGTCTTCCTCCAGACTCTGGGACCTCGATTTCCAAAGGAAATGCAAAATTTGCATGGTTGGGTGATGGTTTGGGGTGCCATGTCATCTGCTGGTGTCGGTCCACTCTGTTTCCTGAGATCCAGGGTCAACGCAGCCGTCTACCAGCAAGTTTTAGAGCACTTCATGCTTCCTGCTGCTGACCTGCTCTATGGAGATGGAGATTTCAAGTTCCAACAGGACTTGGCGCCTGCACACAGCGCAAAATCTACCCGTGCCTGGTTTACGGACCATGGTATTTCTGTTCTAAATTGGCCGGCCAACTCCCCTGACCTTAGCCCCATAGAAAATCTGTGGGGTATTGTGAAAAGGAAGATGCAGAATGCCAGACCCAAAAACGCAGAAGAGTTGAAGGCCACTATCAGAGCAACCTGGGCTCTCATAACACATGAGCAGTGCCAGAAACTCATCGACTCCATGCCACGCCGCATTAACGCAGTAATTGAGGCAAAAGGAGCTCCAACCAAGTATTGAGTATTGTACATGCTCATATTTTTCATTTTCATACTTTTCAGTTGGCCAACATTTCTAAAAATCCCTTTTTTGTATTAGCCTTAAGTAATATTCTAATTTTGTGACACACGGAATTTTGGATTTTCATTTGTTGCCACTTCAAATCATCAAAATTAAATGAAATAAACATTTGAATGCATCAGTCTGTGTTCAATGAATAAATATAATGTACAAGTTACACATTTTGAATGCAATTACTGAAATAAATCAAGTTTTTCAAAATATTCTAATTTACTGGCTTTTACCTGTATATATATATATATATATATATATATATATATTTTTTTTTTAAACGCATTTATTTTTAAATATACATTAAATGTTTAGCCTTTTTTTTATATATATGCATGATTGCAAATCAAAATTATCATGACGTCCTATATGTGATGTCATATTGACCACGCCCCCACCACCACATATGTATTGGCAATCTCAGGGAAACCTTGCATTCACACTCTCGTTGCATCTAAGGAATATAAATCGATATATTGATTAATCGTTACACCCCAAGTAATACCACAAATGGGCAAACCTTCCTGTTCTTCCACATTATGCCTTTGAGAAGCTTGTTTTGTATACTGAGAATGGAACAGGATCTTCCCTAAAACATTCCCACCAAGTTAAAACATACAATTATCAAAAATGTCTAGATAAGTTAAAGAATTGTCAACAAACTACAAACTTAAGAGGCATGCCGAGCATTTTTGTGGTAATAGTGTAAGTTAATAGAGTAGAGAAACATGCAGTGTCTTAATCACGCACGTCTAAATATATGGTGCATCCATCGGCTTCTTCTGTTTGGCAGAGCACTAGAACATGCAGTATGTCAGTACCTGTGCATGACATTTGTACATGTCAGTACCTGTGCAGCACACAGGTACTGACATGCACTGTCCAGTGACAGGCTTCTCCAAAGAGGAAGATTTGCTCCTGATTTAAAGTTATTTGATGATGTAATGGCGGACAAAGCTAAAGACGCTTTACTGGACAGTGAGGAAATATGGTGAACTTGACATGCTCCGCTCCTCATCCTCACCTCCCCTCTTTTTAGGGCTGCCGTTCTTGGTGTCCTGTCCCACTTTGGACTCCGCTTCCTTGGCCGTCTCTACAAGAAATTCGGGAAGAGTCTCCTGATTCTCTTTGCTCTCGCCGCCATCGTGGCTACTCTCTGATTGCCTGTCCGTCCGCTCCCTCTTCTTCTCCTTGTCCTTGTCCTGGCGAGAGAACGCTGGCTTCTTCCCGTTGGCGGTGTTGGCGTTGACAACATTGTGTTGCTCCTGGCGACATAGAGATGGATTTAGCGGTCAGTAAACATAGCAAAGAAACACATTTACACACTGGTCTTTACCTCCTTGGCCAGTTCTCCAGGTGTCGGCCAGTTGGTAATGTCACCAAAGTCACCCGACTGAGAGGAAAAAAAGCAGAAGTTGTTTGGTATACATGATGTTACACGATCAAAAAGCTGCTCACCATGTTCAAGTCATTTTAGACAAAACCTGTTTACATTTTCAATAACTAGTCACATTTGCCTACAGCAAGGGTGCCCAAATGTTTTCCACTTACAAATCAAAGGATGCGCGGGCCATTTTGGAAGTTTCACTTTCGAAACCAGTGCGATGTGGATTTTTTTTTTAAAGAACAAGAAAATGCCATTTCTGTACACATTTTATGTGAATGCTGATGAGCCAAAGCCAACCTGCAATGCTAACAGTTAAAATGCTGGACAGATAGCGTCAAAAAATATCACTCATTGTTGTATACCAGCAAAATGAGCTAAAAAAGTTAGCATGATAACAGTACTATGCTAACATGCTAATATTCTTACATGTAGTATTAGTGAGATACTAAAATATATGACATAGATGTTTACCTGCTAAATTAGCTAAAATAAATGCTAGCATGCTAAAATGTTAACTATAACATGCGGCATGTACCAAAATATGATTCGGGTGTATAGCAAAAAAAATAGCTGAAAAAAAGCCAGCATAAATAGCAACATTCGTCAAGTAACAAAATATTTGACGCCGAGATGCACACCTGCAAAATTAGCAAAACAGCACGCCAATATTAAAATGCTACCGATTGTGCAGCGGGCCATTAAAGGGGAACTGCACTTTCTTTTGGAATTTTGCCTATTGTTCACAATTATTATTAAAGACTTTTAATGCATTCTAACTCATAAACGTAAATAAAAGTCCGCTTGCAGCAGAGCCAATGGTAGGTCGTCTATTCCGCCCATAAAATCCACCAAAACATCCAAAAAACGCCAAACAATACTCCATTTACATTTCGTGACTTGAATATTAACCAAGTATTAGTGATATTGTTATTATAAGCGCTAACGCAGGAAAACTATAGTGGCGCCGTGATCACGAGCTTGTGTGCCAATGTTGACATGATCGACTGATCAGCTGATTCCTCGTTTTCTTGCCCGTCAAACTTTATTCTAGATCATAAATCATGTCTCTCACCTAGATAGAAGAAGGCTGAGGATGTACTCCAACAAGCTGGTACACTTTGACAGCCAATTTAGACCCGGAAATGGCAAGAATGACACGAAAAAGACGCTTGGTTCCACACCCATTTTCTTTGCGAGGATTATGAGACATTCTTCATCTGAATGGAAATAAATGAACATCCCAGCAGTCGGCATTCTACTGACAGCAGACCATGTACAGTAAGTGAAGTTTTAGTATGTTTGTTAGCTCTCATGAAGTCTGCATTGAGTAGAAATTAGTGATGTTGACGACAATAAAAGCAAATGTCGTGAAGCTAGGGCTGGGTATGGCCTTTTATTAATATCTCAATATTTGTAGGCCATGTCACGATACACGATATATGATATATATCTCGATATTTTGCCTTGGCCTTGAATTAACACTTGATGCATATAATCACACCAGTATGATGATACTATGTGTCTACATTAAAACATTCTTGTTCATACTGCATTAGTATATGCTAATTTTAAACTTTCATGCAGAGAGGGAAATCACAACTAAGTCAATTTACCAAAACTGTATTTATAAAACATTTATTAAGCAGTGGCACAATGGTATGTAAGAAGGTGCGCTTGTTTTATGTCTCTGTGAGAAAGAGTGACAAGAATGAGTGAGAAAAGCCTATCGTGTAATGCCCGCAGCTAAAAGCAACTGCGTGAGAACGTTACTCGAATACTCACAATATAGTCATTTTCTATATTGCACAGAGACAAACCTGTGATATATTGAGTATATTTGATATATCGCCAAGCCCTACGTGAAGCATTTTTTAAATTAATGCGTTGTGTATGCTTAAAATGATCAAAATACGTTAATATTAAATGCTATTAAAAATGTGCCTGTTACTACATTACATATATACTTACATCATGTATATAAAACCTTAATGGAGGTGTTTGGATGTTTTTAAGGGCTTTGTAGGCAGAATAGAGCGGCTCCCCTGGGCTCCATTGTAAGCCAACATTTGATCGCATGTATTTGCTATTTAGAATGCATTAAAAAATACATTGTCATGTCTTTCATAATGATTGTGAATGATAGGCAAAATACCAAAAAAAGTGCAATTCCCCTTTAAACACTTAGCAACTGGCCGCAATTAGCCCCAAGGCCACACTTTGGACACTGCGAGCCTAGAGGAACATAAATGTGCTTTATTGTACATTAATTGTCCACTTTTGTGAAATCAAGAAAAAACTACAAACCTTTTGGGTAGAACTGGTAAAAAGCAGGTTTACTTGATCCCTCCCCCACACACACACACCTTTAGTGATAATGGCCACCTGCTGGCCTGTAACGGTAATGCAGGCTCCATGCAAGTTGGAATGAAATGTCTGTTCATACTATGGCAGTAAGTTAAATCATTGCGATAAGTAGTCAAAGTTGTGTAAATCAATGAAATCCAATATTCTAAATAATAAAAAAAAGTGGATTTTATGGGTGTAATTACATTATTGTGTTGTAGCTCTGCGTCCTGCCATGAAACGACACTGTCGCGTGTCACGGTTGACGTGTGACTTTGACAGTGACTGTAGAAAAAGTCAAACATGTGCATGTGGGAAGGTCAAAACCTGTCCAGTGAGGAGACAAGCTGGCTGATATTAAAGTTCCTTTCTTTTAGTCATTATATCTGTTAATAAAATGCAATTACATAGTAGCATTTATTTACATTCCTGCAGTGTTAGTGTGGAATAACTGGTTGACGAAGCATTCAAAATAAGCATTTAATAAAGTTAGCGAGTGACAGGTGTTGGTTTTCCCAGCCCCGCATAATCAAGCTCTGGCACAGACTTCAAAGCGGAAAAACATGAACGGACCCTCCAGGTGCTGACAGGACGCCCAGGCTAACGACTTTGACAAACATGTGTACTCTCGCTTTTCAGCAGCTTTAACGTGTGGAACTCAACGTCAAGAAAAAAGGCCACGTTACCTTGCTGGATTTTCTGGTTCTGGGCTTGTTGGCACGGACAACCTTCAGAGCATTTTGTTGATCTGAGGACAGACAATCGATAAGTTACGCGTCATGTCGGGCACAGCTGTCAGTCTCTGACAGAGAGCGACTTGCTCAACACTGGACTGAAAACTATCTTGCCAAGTTTGTGCACCATTGCGAACGTCTGGTAATGCAGGAGGGATAAATATCCCCTCGCTCTCTCATTGACAGGCTTTTGTGTGCAAACGGCAGCAGTGTGTGTGTGTGTGTGTGTGTGTGTGTGTGTGTGTGTGTGTGTGTGTGTCTGTGTGTGGTGTGTGTACGACCGCAACTGTGGGGCAGACCAGGGAGTGGCCCCTCGGCCGCCAGCAAGCTCTATCGCCTGCCAGAGGATGGCTACCTAGATAAGAGAGCAAAGGGCCAGCAGGCGGGTGCACGCCTGACTCGAGCACCCGGCAGGCTACAAGAACTCTCGCTGTAAAATGATGCCGCGGCCAAAGCGGTAAATATAGCTAACTTAAACCCCCAGCGATACCAACCTTACACTCCACTCAAATGCTCTTCGCTCCTTGACACACATTTAAGTTCACTTCACATTCGCCTCCATGTACCGTAGTTTCCAGACTATAAGGCGCACTTAAAATATTTTTTTCCCCCTCAAAACTCGACAGTGCGCCTTATAACCCGGAATAATTCTGGTTTTGCTTACCGACCTCGAGGTAATTTTATTTGGTAAACGGTGTAATAAGTGTGACCAGTAGATAGCAGTCAAACATAAGATATGTGTATGACTCAAGTAAATAACACTAACATTTTATTTGTTCCATTGAAAATATACAACATTACACACGGCGTTCAAAAATCTATCAAAATGTTTAGTACGACTTTGGTAAACTATGAAGCCACACCGCTTGATGGATTGCCGGCGCATTAAACATACAAGTATTATTTCAGAATAGTTTTATTGCCATTGTTTGAGAACGGGTTCACAAACTAGGAATTTTTCTTGGTACAATCGTGCAACATAAAACACATGTAACACAGAATAGGTAAAAGGTAATAAATAATAAACATGAGCTGTAACTGAGCTATCAGATCTTGTTATTGTTCATGTGTCTGATAACATGATGTTTATGATGTGTATAAGGTAAGAGATTATATGGCGTTTTGTTTTACAATGTTATGCAAAAGCAACATTTCTTACCTTCTGGTATCTGCTGATCTGTGTTTGAGAGCTGCATAAATCCTGAAAAATTGCGCGCTTCTGCCTTTGTAGTCCGTGTCGACCCCGTAGTCGATAAGCTTCTTCTTTTTCTCTATTTTCTTGTTATAGGACATTCATCCTCCACTGTTGCCATTTCTAATATAAAGTTCTTACTTATATCTGTCAGTAAAATTTTCATGAAAGCGCTAAAACATACCAGTTTACATTATTCACCCAAGGAACTTTAGTTATTAGAGAGTTCCGGTCGGACGGTTTTTCACGGTACACATTTTCGGCCTTGTTGTTTCCGGATGAGGAGATGCTGCTCTGTTATTGATTTAAGTAAAGTCTGAATGTCATTAAAACAGTTAGCTCCAACTTTTAACACTTATTCCACTCTCGTCCTTGCACGCTACAACAAATAGGACGGAGAAAAGACGCTGCCGAAGGTGAGCCACGTAAATAAGACCGCCCACCAAACGGCGCTTCCGGAAGCGACTGTCAGAAAGCGGCTTGAAGATGATCTGTAAAACATCATTTATGCAACATTTTGACCAAAGAACCACAATTACATGTTATGTAGACCACGGCGAAGTGTTTTCAATTTAGAAAATAACTAATAATATGACTCCTTTAACACGCCAAATAGACCACTCATCGGCAGTGCGCCTTATAATCCGGTGCGCCCTATGGTCCGGAAAAAACGGTACTTCTTTCACAAAGTACCACCTCAGGGAAAACTTGGCTCTCCGAGTAGTGTAGTGGGCCTAAGTATTCATTAAAAACAAGGCAGAGGTTTTATTTAACAAGTATATTTAATATTTTTGGCCATTGTTTGAACTGCAACACAGTGTTTGAATATAAAAAAAATAAAACACTGTACTTTAATCAAGTGATTCTTTGGCACGTCAATAGATGGAGCCCATTTATCACAGTTTGAGAATCACTGTGCTAAGCTTTTTCAACAAATAAATTGAGTGTAATATTTTAGCAGTAAGGGCAGCACGGTGGAAGAGGGGTTAGTGCATCTGCCTCACAATACGAAGGTCCTGAGTAGTCTTGGGTTCAATCCTGGGCTCGGGATCTTTCTGTGTGGAGTTTGCATGTTCTCCCCGTGACTGCGTGGGTTCCCTCCGGGTACTCCGGCTTCCTCCCACCTCCAAAGACATGCACCTGGGGATAAGTTGATTGGCAACACTAAATTGGCCCTAGAGTGTGAATGTTGTCTGTCTATCTGTGTTGGCCCTGTGATGAGGTGGCGACTTGTCCAGGGTGTACCCCGCCTTCCGCCCGATTGTAGCTGAGATAGGCTCCAGCGCCCCCCGCGACCCCAAAGGGAATAAGCGGTAGAAAATGGATGGATGGATGGATTTTATCAGTATAACATCCATCCTCCAATTTTCTACTGCGTGCCCCTGTCGGGGTCGCTGCAATTAAAAATAATTTGTATTATATTCACAACATGTCGAGGGCAGTGTTTGCAGCAACACCTTTAGGTGGCGGGTCATTAGCGGCAACGCATGTGAGCAAAAAAAAATTGAAAAGGCAAACAAATATGTATAGAAAGAGATACACGCATCATGTGCATTCATATTAGTTTACAAAAGTGTGCAATTACACCAAAAAAAGTCACAAAATTTGTCACAAGGGACCTTTTTGAAAAATAATCTAGAGCAGGGCTTTCCAAACTTTTTGATTTGGGGGCCACATTGGGGGGGGTGTATTGTAGCGTCCCGGAAGAGTTAGTGCTGCAAGGGGTTCTGGGTATTTGTTCTGTTGTGTTTATGTTGTGTGTTGACTTGAAACTGTTTAGTGTTGCACTTTTTATATGTGGAAGAAAAGTTGTGTCATTTTATTTAATCTGAGCAACAACTTGAGGCAGTGTAATGTGGATTAAACCAAGGTACGTACCGAACCGAAATTTTTGTGTACCGTTACACCCCTAGTATATATATATATATATATATATATATATATATATATATATATATATATACATACA
Organism: Nerophis lumbriciformis; assembly: GCF_033978685.3. NCBI lineage: Eukaryota > Metazoa > Chordata > Actinopteri > Syngnathiformes > Syngnathidae > Nerophis > Nerophis lumbriciformis. The sequence goes on from NC_084576.2 coordinate 7,658,968, forward strand.
CACACATACATACATACATACATACATACATACATACATACATACATATATATATATATACACATGTATGTGTATATGTATGTATGTGTATATATATGCATATATATATATATATATATATACACACATGTATGTGTATATGTATGTATGTGTATATATATGCATATATATGTATAAATATATATATATATATGTATAAATATATATATATATATATATATATATATATGTATATATATATATATATATATATATATATATATATATATACACACACATACATATACACATATATATATATACATACATATATATAAAAAATATACATATATATATGTATATACATGTATGTGTATATATTAGGGCTGCAACAACTAATCGATTAAATCGATTATAAAAATAGTTGCCGATTAATTTAGTCATCGATTCGTTGGAGCTATGCTATGCGCATGCGCAGAGGCTACGTTTTTTTTTCTCTTTTTTTTAACCTTTATTTATAAACTGCAACATTTACAAACAGCTGAGAAACAATAATCAAAATAATAGGGGTGTAACGGTACGTGTATTTGTATCGAACCGTTTCGGTGCGGAAGTGTACCGAACAAGTTTCCACACGGACATATTAAGTAGCGTACTGCACGTTGTGTAAACAATACTCAAAATGCCGGACATTTGAGGCATTTATGAAAGTCCGCCCTGACAGCTCCGCAAAAGAGTTCATGTCCGGTGAAAAGAGGACGTATGGTCAGTCTATCCTAGCCCGTTAGCTGCTAGCATGCTAGCAAAAGAGGACTAGCAGCAACCGGGCTAGGATAGACTGACCATACGTCCTCTTTTCACCGGACATGTCCTCTTTTGCGGGGCTGTCGGGCGGTGTTCCTTAAATGCCTCAAATGTCCGGCATTTTTAGTTAGGGTTGCGTGTATTTTCAATATACGTTCAGGGTTAAGAAGGTTAAAAACACAACAAATTGTGCGTGCAGCAGCATTCGTGAGGGAGGGGGAGAGACCGAGAGAGCGAGAGAGTTGTGATAAACGCGCATGCGTCGTCAGGCTCTGCTTTTTATCGATACATTTATCAGATTTAATTTTTTATTATCTATAGCAGGGGTGTCAAAAGTGTGCATTTTTGTAACATTTTCCTTGTTTTATTTGGAAAGTTGAAAGAACATGGCGCCAGTATGCTGTTTTGTTTCAATAAAATACTGGAAAGGATAGAAATGTAGTCTGTCTCTTTTATCCGATTATTAATCGAAGTAATAATCGACAGATTAATCGAATATCAAATTAATCGTTAGTTGCAGCCCTAGTATATATATGTATGTATGTGTATATATATGTATGTATATGTATGTATATATATATGTTTATATATATATATTAGGGAATGAAAAATTTCGGTTCGGTACATACCTCGGTTTAGAGGTCACGGTTCGGTTCATTTTCGGTACAGTAAGAAAACAACAAAATATACATTTTTGGGTATTTTATTTACCAAATTTGTAAACAATGGCTTTATCCTTTTAACATTGGGAACACTATAATAATACTGCCCACGTTAATCAACATTAAACTGCCTCAAGTTGTTGCTCAGATTAAATAAAATGACAACTTTTCTTCTACATATAAAAAGTGCAACATTAAACAGTTTCAAGTCAACTCATCATGCTTAATTTATTACAGCATTTGGGAAGCCTGTAGTTGATTTTTATTATGTAAATGTTATATTTTTATCAACATGTGATAGCAGGGACCCTGCCATTCAAAACTAAGCTGCTGCATTACTAATGATTAATGTAACTATAGCTGAAAAAATGGTACAATAGCAATAGGAGAGACTATTCATCCCTGAACACCATGGAGTTCATGTAGGCTTAATGATGCAGTTACATTATTATATCAACTATCAGAGACAGACACTCTTCATTTAACATAATGTCCTTTTTTGCTGCTTCAACACAGCTCAATCAACACAGAAAAAGGTAAGGTGAAATAACAGACAGACAGGGCTTTACTGTCCGCACGCACGCACACACACACACAGCCAAATGAGCTAACGTTACGCTAAAAGCGAATTAGCCTTCACCTCAATCCAGGACTGCGAGCGAGCTGAGCTGCCTTTTATATTTCTAGAAGGTCAACGGGCTCATAGTGATATTACTAGTAGTTGACTGGGAGGTGTTTATTATCATTTGGGGAGAGTCCGCAGCCTGATGCTTACCTGCCAAACGCTAAGCACTGACTATATGTGCTCTGAATACGCACTGCTGATTGGCTGTTACCGCTCTGTTTGTAACCAATCAGATTGTTGTGTGGGTGGGACAATGCTGGGTGTTGTGTAGAGCAGTGGTCCCCAACCATCGGGCCGCGGCCCGGTGCCGGTCTGTGGATCGATTGGTACCGGGCCGCACAAGAAATTTAAAAAATAAAAGTAAAAATACATTTTTATTCTTTATTTTTATTAAATCAACATAAAAAACACAAGATACACTTACAATTAGTGCACCAACCCAAAAAACTTCCCACTCATTCGCACAAAAGGATTGTTTCTTTCTGTTATTAATATTTCTGGTTCCTACATTATATATTAATATAGATCAATACAGTCAGCAGGGATACAGTCCATAAGCACACATGATTGTATTTTTTTATGACAAAAAAATAAATAAAAATAAATAAATCCGGTCCGTGGGACAAATTTTCAAGCGTTGACCGGTCCGCAGTTACAAAAAGGTTGGGGACCACTGGTGTAGAGTACTGACAGAAACAGAGGCAGAAGGAAGCGGAAGCGGCTACTTAAAATGTTTGTGTGGAAACTCGTTCGATACACCTCCGAACCGAACCGAAACCCCCGTACCGAAATGGTTCAACACAAATACACGTACCGTTACACCCCTAGTAATTGGACATTTGAAGAAAATATCCACACAATTCAGTGAGCAGGTTGTGTTGTGTATGACCATGACTTTTTGTGTTAGTTGCATTTTTTTTTTTTTGCGGCATGATTAAGGAAGTTTGTTTGGACAAAGTCATACAAATAAATGCTGTGATATTTTAAATTCACCACACAATTCATGGTCATTGACTTGACTGACTCACGTTGTCCACAAGATAGCGAAACAGTTACAGCAATAAATCCGATATTTGAAATTAATTTGGAAACACTGTGCGGCCCAGATTCCTTAACAAATTCACGACATCTCGCGGGCCTAACGGAAGACGCCGGCGGGCCATAATTTCGACAACTCCGATCTAGAGCATTGCTGAATACTTAAGTCGCAATGTTGGCAACACTGATTCCTACACTAGCCTGCTACCACTTCTTATGCTCTGGCAGACCGGGGGCCTCACTTATAAAAGGTTGTTGCACACAAAAAATTGGGGTCAGCAGGAGTGAATGTGCGTACGCAACTTTCACTGCAAATGTTGGTATTTGTGGAAAGATTCTATGTGAAAACAGTTTGGTATTCCTCCGTGCTCTCTCAACTATGCCCCCGAGGCTGCACTTTGGACAACTTGCCTTAGTGCAATAAAGCTTTCGCTTTTATGTCTTGACAACAGTTGTTAACTAATTTTCAGGTAAAAATGTTAAAGTGACTTAAAACATTTAAGATATGCACTTGAAAGTTGATTAACAACTGCTTTTTCAATGAATTGATTAATAGCCGGTCAGTCGGTCAGTCAGTCAGTCAGCTTCAATCAATTATGATCTCTAATTGAAGAAATGGCGTCAAACGGTTAGCGATGACAAGTGAATAAGAATAAAAAATAAATAATAATAACCGTGGTAAAACTCATGACGGTTGTTACAAACGTTTCAAATTAAAACGATCAAAAAACTTTGCTGAATTACTGCACTTTGATAAATTGACTGGCGCCCGCTGGCTTGCTTTAAATTCTTACATGAAAATAAAAGTCATTACGGTTTCCCCCTACAAAAAAACCCCAAAAAAACATCCCCAATCTAAACTTGTCTAAACACATTGCTGTCTGGACAACTAAAATATTCAATTGTGCACATTGAACCTACACGCTGTGCTGTCTCGCAAAGGGATCGTTCTTGATTTTTATGGTGCATTTAAGAACCGCTGAACTAGGGCTGGGTGATATGGCCTTATATTAATATCTCAATATTTTTAGGCCATGTCACGATACACTATATATATTTCGATATTTTACCTTGACCTTGAATTAACACTTGATGTAGGGCTGGGCGATATATCGATATACTTGATATATCGCGGGTTTGTCTCTGTGCGATATAGAAAATTACTATAAAGTGATATTCGAGTTAGGGCTGGCCGATATATCAATATACGCGATATATCGTGGGTTTGTCTCTGTGCGATATAGAAAATGACTATATCGTGATATTCGAGTATACGTTCTCACGCAGTTGCTTTTAGCTGCTGGCATTACACTACAGGCTCTCCTCGCTCTTTCCTGTGTCTCCTTCTCACAGACAGACAAGCGCACCTTCTTACACATGTCACATACTGTCACGACATATGTCACATACGTATACGCCCTCGCGCAGCAAAGAGGTAGCAGCATAGGTAGCCGTGCGAGTGGTAATACGAGAGAGAGAAGGTGTGAATCTGGTAACAAATGAAGGAATAATTAATTCCCCCAAAAAACAGCAGAGGGTCCATCATCTGGCGGTGGTTTGGCTTCAAGTGGGAATATGTCGAACAGACAACCGTAATTTGTCAAGTGTGGGGCAAAAGCGTTGCTATAAAAAGTAGCATTACTGCTAATATGTAGCATCATTTGAAAAGTCACCTAGAGAATGAAGAGTGCTCCGCATGTCAACATCTCCGTTCGGTGCCACACGGCCACACCATCAAAATGCAGAGGCAAACCTTTCCAGATCAACACCGTATGAAAATGTTTTTGATTTTTTTAGTTGTGATTTACTTCTCTGCATGAAAGTTTTAAAGTAGCATATATTAATGCAGTATGAACAAGAATGTTTTAATGTAGACACATAGAATCATCATACTGCTGTGATTATATGCATCAAGTGTTCATTCAAGGCTAAGGAAAAATATCGAGATATATATCGTGTATCGCGATATGGCCTTAAAATATTGCGATATTAAAAAAAGGCCATATCGCCCAGCCCTAATTCGAGTATACGTTCTCACACAGTTGCTTTTAGCTGCAGGCATTACACTTCAGGCGTTTCTCACTCTTTCTTGTCTCTCCTTCTCACAGAGACTTAAACAAGAGCACCTTCTTACATACGTCACATACGTATACGCCCTCGCTGAGCAGAGAGGTAGCAGCATGGCTAAAGTTAGCTGTGGTGCGAGTGGTAATACGAGAGAAAGAAGGTGCGAATCTGGTAACAAATTAAGGAAGAATTAATTCCTAAGAAAAACAGCACGGGGTCCATCGTCTGACGGTGGTTTGGCTTCAAGTGGGAATATGTCGAACAGACAACCGTAATTTGTCAAGTGTGGGGCGAAAGCGTTGCTACAAAAAGTAGCATTACTGCTAATATGTAGCATCATTTGAAAAGTCACCCGCTAGAGAATGAAGAGTGTTTGAAACTCTGCATGTCAACATCTCCGTTTGGTACCACACCAACAAAATGCCCAGCAACCATTTCCACTTCAACACAGTATGAAACAAATAGTCCACGACATAAGGAGATAACGTCCGCCGGAACCTAACACATAGCGAAGGACGTACACTATTTGATTTCCTATTATGCAGCTAATTTTTATTTGACAGTTATTGAAATATCTTGTGTGACATCATGCACAGAAGTGCACTTTATTTTGTTTTAAACTATTGTAGTGGCGTTCTGTACAAAAAGTGCACTTTAATTTAGTGTTGTTTTGATTTGTCATCTTTGTGACATTATTCACAAAAGTGCACTAATAGCTTGTTTTAAAATGTCTCTGACAATCTTGCACGTTCTGTTTTGAAATGACATGAATGTTTGTGCCACTGCTTAATAACTGTTTAATAAATACAGTTTTGGTAAATTGACTTAGTTGTGATTTCCCTCTCTGCATGGAAGTTTAAAATGAACATATATTAATGCAGTATGAACAAGAATGTTTTAATGTAGACACATATAATCATCATACTGCTGTGATTATATGCATCAAGTGTTAATTCAAGGCTAAGGCAAAATATCGAGATATATATCGTGTATCGCGAAATGGCCTAAAAATATTGATATTAAAAAAAGGCCATATCACCCAGCCCTAACTTGATGCATATAATCACACCAGTATGATGATTCTATGTGTCTACATTAAAACATTCTTGTTCATACTGCATTAATATATGCTCATTTTAAACTTTCATGCAGAGAGAGAAATCACAACTAAGTCAATTGACCAAAACTGTATTTATTAAACAGTTATTAAGCAGTGGCACAAACATTCATGTCATTTCAAAACAGAAAGTGCAACATTGTCAGAGACATTTTAAAACAAGCTATTAGTGCACATATCAAAACACCACTAAATTAAAGTGCACTTTTTGTACAGAACGCCACTACAATAGTTTAAAACAAATAAAGTGCACTTTTGCGCATGATGTCACACAAGATATTTCAATAACTGTCAAATAAAAATTAGCTGCATAATAGGAAATCAAATAGTGTATGTCCTTCGCTATGTGGTAGGTTACTGCGGACGTTATCTCCTTCCGTTGTTGACTTTTTTTTTTATACGGTGATCTGGAAATGGAAGACGCCAGGCTCAATGTTGACATGCGCAGTTTCAAGCACTCTTCATTCTCTAGCGGGTGACTTTTCAAATGATGCTACAAATTAGCAGTAATGCTACTTTTTGTAGCAACGCTTTTGCCACATACTTGACATATTATGGTTGTCTGTTCAACATCTTTCCGCTTGAAGCCAAATCACCGCCAGACGATGGACCCTGTGCTGTTTTTCTTGGGAATTTCTTCTTCTTCTTCATTTGTTAACAGATTCACACCTTCTTTCTCTCGTATTACCACTCGCACCGCTCCGCTAACTTTACCCATTCCGCTAACTCTCTGCTCCACGGGGGCGTATGACGTCGCACGAGCGACGGTATGTGACGTATGTAAGAAGGTGCGCTTGTTTTATGTCTCTGTGAGAAGGAGAGACAAGAAAGAGTGAGAAACGCCTGTAGTGTAATGCCCGCAGCTAAAAGCAACTGCGTGAGAACGTATACTCACGATAGTCACTTTCTACATCGCACAGAGACAAACCCGCAATATATCGAGTATATTCTATATATCGCCCAGCCCGACGGTGAACAGTCGGACGCCACTATGCCCACCAGAAATAAGATTTTCTTTTTAATTTAAATACATCTTAAAGTGGTAAAAACCCAATTAGTGAAGCGTAAGAAACACAAAACATGCATAATAGTGGGTTTTCTAAAAGTGTCTATTTATTTTTAGGTAATAAAAAAAACTTGGTCAAAACATTTCAGTGTGTGCAACAGTACTTTTTGAGCACATCCAACAATACCGCGATAATAATGATTACCGTGATAACAGTGATATAAACTATTCGTATCGTTGCGTCCCTACGTGTGAGTCACATGGTCTTAATGACATCCTTAGGGCTCCTCCATCAAATGAAAGACATCAAAGATACATTGGACTGACAAGTAGGTCAAAGGTCAGACATGCAAAGATGTCACGGTCAGAAGATCATAGCACTTACTGAACACAGTGAGACTCCTGCAATGTCATGTCTAGTAATGCTTACAGACACCACTGTCTCATAGTTCCTGATTAAATACATAAACCACAGTCTCTTTATTTCATGGCATCATCTCGAAATGGACACAATAGTTGTTTAATGGTTATGTGTCCAACAAAAAGTTTTATATTTAACCAAAAAGCAAATGTTAAAAAACTGTGCATTTTGATATATGATCAACAATATGTGTATTTTTCCCCCCTTGATTTGTGGCAGTACATTTCCAGTTTAACTGAGCAAAGCATTATTGTTATGAACGTTGGTTGGTTGGTTGTATACATTTTCAGTATGATATATCACATATTTTCATTTTTTCTTTACGTGTCCGAAAAGGAGTAGGAAGTAGCAATTACGGTACTAACACATGTTCACTTCCTGTTCTTCATTTGTACATAATTTACATAAATTCATTCTGAATACAACAAAAATTGTTAAGTCAGTTATGATTCACATAATGAGATGACTAATATATTATTTTTAATATTGTTTAATACGTTTGTCATAATTATTCCTTGTAATTTGTAAACAATTGTAGTTTGAGCAGTTTCTTAAAGTAATTTAAATTAGTGCTGTATTTATTGGTTTAATCCATTCCATAATTTAATTCCACATACTGATATACTAAAGGTTTTAAGTGTCACACGAGCATACAAGTGTTTCAAGTTTTATTTTTCTCTAAGGTTATATTTCTCCTCTTTTGTTAAGAATTGTTAAACATTCTTGGGTAGCAGATTATAGTTTGCTTTGTACATAATTTTAGCTGTTTGCAAATGCACCACATCATTGAATTTCAAAATTCTTAATTCAATAAATAAAAGGTTTGTATGTTCTCTATATCCAAACATTATGTATTATTCTAACGGACCTTTTTTGTACCACAGTTAATGACTGAGGTGTACTTTTGTAGTTATTTCCCCATATTTCTGCACAATAACTCAGATATGGTAACACTAGCGAGCAGTACAGAATATGAAGTAATTTTTGGTCCAAAACATGTTTTACTTTATTCATTATTGAAATATTTCTTGCTACTTTGTGTTGTATACTTTTATATGAGACTTCCAGGTCATTTCCTCATCTACGAAACCCAAAACCAGTGAAGTTTGTGACATCTGTGGATATCTCCATATATGGTCAAGTTTTACCTGAAGAGCTATGCGTGATCCACAGTCCAATGCTGTAGTCAATAAGCTCCTTCTTTTTCTCTATCCTCTTTTGACAAGAACAAGAAAGTTTGATCATCTTACACCTATACTGGCTCACCTGCACTGGCTTCCTGTGCACTTAAGATGTGACTTTAAGGTTTTACTACTTACGTATAAAATACTACATGGTCTAGCTCCGACCTATCTTGTCGATTGTATTGTACCATATGTCCCGGCAAGAAATCTGCGTTCAAAGAACTCCGGCTTATTAGTGATTCCCAGAGCCCAAAAAAAGTCTGCGGGCTATAGAGCGTTTTCTATTCGGGCTCCAGTACTATGGAATGCCCTCCCGGTAACAATTAGAGATGCTACCTCAGTAGAAGCATTTAAGTCCCATCTTAAAACTCATTTGTATACTCTAGCCTTTAAATAGACCCCCCTTTTAGACCAGTTGATCTGTCGTTTCTTTTCTTTTCTCCTCTGCTCCCTTCTTCTTGGGGGGGGGGGGGGGGCACAGGTCCGGTGGCCATGGATGAAGTGCTGGCTGGCCAGAGTTGGGACCCAGGGTGGACCGCTCGCCTGTGCATCGGCTGGGAACATCTCTGCGCTGCTGACCCGTCTCCGCTCGGGATGGTGTCCTGCTGGCCCCACTATGGACTGGACTCTTACTATTATGTAGGATCCACTATGGACTGGACTCTCACAATATTATGTCAGACCCACTCGACATCCATTGCATTCGGTCTCCCCTAGAGGGGGGGACATTTGCGGTCCTCTCCAAGGTTTCTCATAGTCATTCACATCGACGTCCCACTGGGGTGAGTTTTTCCTTGCCCTTATGTGGGCTTTGTACCGAGGATGTCGTTGTGGCTTGTGCAGCCCTTTGAGACACTTGTGATTTAGGGCTATATAAATAAACATTGATTGATTGATTGATTGATTGTTGTGGGGCACACTGGCTTGTACATGCACATGCATCCTCCGCTGTTGCCATTTCTAATACAAAGTAGCGTATAGTTCTAACTTATATCTGTCAGTAGACTCCATATGGAAGCACTATAAACAACATGGCTGACGGGGTCAAAGTGGAGGCACGTTAATTAAGACAACCCACAAAACAGCATATCCTGAAGAGGGAGTTGACCAAAGAACCACCATTACATGTTATGTAGACCACAGGGAAGTAGGGATGTAACAAAATTGTAGATACTGCGCTATTGAGCTTAAAAGGGGTCATAATATGACGTGTAAATTCAAAATGGATCTTTTAGAGGAAATATGAAGGGAAGCAAGATTGTTTAAATAAATATATTCGCCATGCCTTATGCAGATCCCAAATACACAAACACAAGTACCTAACAAAAACAACTTTGAGTGTATTTTTTTTCTGGCGCTTTTGCGTTGGCTTTCTTTCGACTACTCCATCTTTGATCCAATTTCAACCATTCCATCAACAAAATGTTCATCTCAGTCAAGACAATAAAAATGTATGGTTTTTCAAAGTATTAAACAATATAATTGGCACTCCTCCCACTAGTCTGACATACGGTTATGCATAAATACATTCTGGGTAATGATGTCATTTTGCCCTGTTGCATTAAAAGTACACAGAGGCGGCATTATTTGTATTTTAATGAATGGTCACTTTCTAATGTTTCATCGAATCAGGTAACATTTTTACTTGTAAAAAAAAACAAACATTGATTCATCCCTAAAATGATCTGAAAACAAAGTACCGTATTTTTCGGACTATAAGTCGCAGTTTTTTTCATAGTTTGGCCGGGCTCCAGTGCGACTTATATATGTTTTTTTCCTTTTTTACTATGCATTTTCGGCAGGTGCGACTTAATACTCCGGTGCGACTTATACTCCGAAAAATACGGTACTGCTGCAGCATTTAATAACGTGTCAATTTCAACGGTTGAATTCCTCCCTTTAAGGACCAACGACACGACACCTCTTTGGGCGGAGGTAATAAAGCATTCGTCTCGGGGGTTCCAAGCCAAAACAGACTCGGCCAAACATCAATTTGTGAGGCATTTAAGTTATTAAAAGTAAAAATTGTGAGTTAACATTTCTGCATTTTTCATGCTAATATAAAAAACATGTACACTGCTTCTCAGAAAGTAAAAGTTGAAAGACATTAAAGTGAAAGTTATTGTTTTACACTGGATGTTTGTCACTTTAAAGACACTCAGCTGTACTTTTTTTTTTTAAATATTTGCTTGCAACATTCTATATTCCTACACTATTCTTTGCACTTCAAAATACACATTTGTAGTAATAAATATGATTAGAACATTTAAACATTTAAGCATTACTTATTTATAAATGGTTGATTTATATAGGCTAGTAAGGTAAAGTTTTGTACCTGACAAGTTTCGGCTATCTTGCTTCTGCAGCCTTCATCAGAGGTGTCACATGATGTTAGCGTGACGTCATCTGTGACGTGTTATATGGATTGTTCCATCCCACCTGAAGTGGTGGTATGGCGGTGTCCCCTGGTGTGCGCCGGGGGTAGAGCGGGGCGCCCCCTGTCGTCTGGATGTCTACCAAACGGCCGGGGGCGGCCCTGCAGGACTGTGTCCCAGGTGTGGGATAGTTGGTAGGCTCCTTCGTCCCTGTTGACAGTCTTTGGGGCCCACTTCCTGATTTCAACCGCCTCTTTGATCCACCGATGGAATTTGTTGCTTTCCATTCTAATGACCTTGGCTACCTCCCAGTTCATTAGATGAGTTTCCCTCTTGCAGTGGTTTGAAATGGCTGATTTGAGATTTTCCTGTGTTGCTTTCATTCTCGTTGCACGGGTGAGCGTTCCAGATGTTTCTTTTTCACATTCTTTCTGGTGTTCCTTTTTTCGTGTGCTGAACTGTCGACCTGTCTCTCCTATGTATGTTTTATTGCATGTTAGGCAAGGGATCTCATATATCACATCACACTTTTTCTCAGGGGGGGATCTGATCCTTAGGGTGTACTAGGATTTGGCGAAGCTTGATGTGCAGCTTCACTGGTGTGCTGATGCGGTGTTTCCTCATCGCTCGCTGTATGCGTTCTGTGACGCCCCTGACGTATGGGAGGGTGACCATGCCCAGGTTCTCAGGCCTAGAAGCTTTCTTTTTTTCCTCCTTGTTGTTCCTCTGGACCTCTCGTTTGCCTTTGTTTATGGCCCAGTTTGGGTAGTTGCAGGCTTTGAGCGCCTGTTTTATGTGATCCTCCTCCTTTTCTCTGTCGTGGTTGTCTGCGATCACCTTGGTGCGATCATATAGGGTGTGGACTACTGACAGATTGTGTGCTGTGGGGTGCTCTGATGTCCATAGTAAATATTGATCTGTGTGTGTGGGTTTTCTATATACCGTATTTTCCGCACTATAAGGCGCACCTAAAAACCACAATTTTTCTCAAAAGCTGACAGTGCGCCTAATAACCCGGTGCGCTTTATTACGATTCATTTTCATAAAGTTTCGGTCTCGCAACTTCGGTAAACAGCCGCCATCTTTTTTCCCGGTAGAACAGGAAGTGCTTCTTCTTCTACGCAAGCAACCGCCAAGGTAAGCACCCGCCCCCATAGAACAGGAAGCGCTACCGCCCGCCCCCGGAAGAAAAAGAAGCGCGCGGATATTTCGTTTCATTTCCTTTGTTTGTCTACATCTGTAAAGACCAGACTACAAAATGGCTCCTACTAAACGACACGCTTATAACGCAGAATTTAAACTTAAGGCAATAAGTCATGCCGAAGAACACGGAAATAGAGCAGCAGCAAGAGAATATAACATAAATGAATCAATGGTGCGTAGGTGGAGGAAGCAAGAAGATGACCTGCGCCAGGTAAAGAAGACAAAACAGAGCTTCCGAGGGAACAAAGCACGATGGCAACAGTTGGAGGACGAACTCGAACAGTGGGTTGTTGAGCAGAGAGCAGCAAGCAGAAGTGTCAGCACCATCACTATTCGAATGAAGGCAACAACGCTAGCAAGCGAACTTCACCTGGATGATTTTAAAGGTGGTGCTTCTTGGTGTTTTCGGTTTATGAAAAGACGCAATCTCTCCATCCGCACACGGACCACTGTTTCACAGCAACTGCCTAACGACTTTAAAGAAAAGCTGGCTACTTTCCGTGCATATTGTAAAAAGAAGATAGCGGAAAAAAAGATCCGGCCAGAGAACATTATCAACATGGACGAGGTTCCACTGACTTTTGATATTCCTGTGAACCGCACTGTTGATACAACGGGAGCACGTACGGTGAATATTCGCACCACTGGGAATGAAAAGTCGTCCTTCACTGTGGTTCTAGCTTGCCATGCTAATGGCCAGAAACTTCCTCCCATGGTCATATTCAAAAGGAAGACCTTGCCAAAAGAGACCTTTCCAGCCGGCGTCATCATAAAAGCTAACTCGAAGGGATGGATGGATGAAGAAAAGATGAGCGAGTGGTTAAGGGAAGTTTACGCGAAGAGGCCGGGTGGCTTTTTTCACGCTGCTCCGTCCATGTTGATATACGACTCTATGCGCGCCCACATCACAGATGGTGTCAAAAAACAAGTGAAGCACACAAATACAACACTCGCCGTCATTCCGGGTGGATTAACCAAAGAACTCCAACCGCTGGATATTGGTGTCAACAGGGCATTCAAATCACGACTGCGAACTGCGTGGGAAAAATGGATGACCGAAGGCGAACACACCTTCACTAAGACGGGCAGACAACGCCGGACGACATACGCCAATATCTGCCAGTGGATTGTAAATGCCTGGGCAGATATTTCTGTCACAACTGTGGTCCGAGCTTTCCGGAAGGCAGGATTCACAGAACTGCTGCACAACAACAGCGACACTGAATCCGATGACTTCGAAGAGACGGAGCCGGCCATTTTGGAAGCCACGCTTGCGCAACTTTTCAATTCGGACACCGAAGACGAAGAATTCGAAGGATTTACCGGTACGAATGAAGAATAACTTCAGAAAGTGAGCGCTATGTTTATTTTGTGTGTTGTGTGTTGTGACATTAACGTTCGAGCAACATTACCGGTATGTTGCTATTGCTCTACACCATTTTGAATTTTACTATGTTTGTGATTGCACATTTGTACATTTTGGGACAGAGTTGTTAGAACGCTGGTTTTCAATATATTATTAAAGTTTGACTGAACTATCTGACTGTTTTTTTGACATTCACTTTAGCGCAGCGTTTTTTTGACATTCACTTTAGCGCAGCGTAGGCGCGGCTTATAGTCCGGGGCGGCTTATTGGTGGACAAAATTATGAAATATGTAATTCATAGAAGGTGCGGCTAATAATCCGGTGCGCCTTATAGTGCGGAAAATACGGTATTGTTATGTTGATGCTTCCATCCTCAGTGTGGTTGATTTTCATGTCCAGGAAAGCAATGGATCTGTGATCTTCCTCTTCATGAGTGAACTTTATGTTTCCCGTCTCGTCTATGGTGTTTAAGTGGTCTGTGAGTCTTTGTGTGTGGCTGGTCTTAATTTTCTCCAGGATGTCGTCCACATAGCGCCTCCAGAGGGACAGTCTACATCCTTCGGGAGCGGTGGCTATGGCTATGGCTTTGGCCTCCAAGTCCTCCATGAAGAAACCACTCATGATGGCTGAGAGGGGGTCCCCCATGGCAAAACCCTCCTTCTGTCTGTATATGGTCCCTCTGAACAGGAAATATGTAGACTTGGCTACGAATGGTAACAACTAGACCAGGGGTCCTCAAGTACAAATCTTGAAGGTCCACAAATGTGTTTTTTTTAAACAGGCTGGGTTTGTTTATTATCGGTCAAGCTTATATAGTAGCAGGAGGTAAGTAGTTTAACATTTTCTTAAAATTAACAAAAATAAAATAAATATCCAATAAAATACATGAAATATTTTCTTTGAAACAAAAATAAATAAGAACTTTGAAAAAATGTGTCCTCTGCATTTGACCCATCTCTTGATCACACCCTGGGAGGTGAGGGGAGCAGTGGGCAGCAGTGGCGCTGTGCCCGGGAATCATTTTTGGTGATTTAACCCCCAATTCCAAGCCTTGATGCTGAGTGCCAAGCAGGGAAGAATGCTGGTATGAGCTTTTAAACATAACCCGTTAACTGCTGCCAATCAAATGGTGAATAAGATACTCTTTAGGGTTCACATGTTTGTAAATCTGACTGTGATGAAGTCAGTGCCTCACCAGCCATCAACCTCACCGCACGTTACTGCTCTGTTGCTATTTGTTGTTGTGTCATAGATTTAACAAAAATCTTGCTTGATGTTTCATGTGACTTTTTCAGCCTCGTGATTTCTTTTTTTCTTAGCTCTGAATCATGAGGAAATGTCTCTTCAAATTCGTGGTGCTCTTTCAGATAGTGACGTTTCAGATTTTCACTTTTCACCAGAGCAACAGTACTGTTGCATATTAGACACATTGGTCTGGTACTTGCAATAGGTAGGATGAAAACATATTGCTCTGTCCATTCTTCCTTGAAACGTCGGTTTTCCCTGTCCACCTTTCTTTTACCAGCCTGAGCCAACTTGGAGCATGCCATTGTGATTTGATTCACATTCAGTGACTGACGAGTGAACAGTTAGCGAAGTAGCGATACGAGACAACTGTGTGCCTGCAGCGAAAGGTTCCATGCACTGTGCACGACCCAGGTGGTAACAGCCTATCAGCGCGTCGTTGTGATCGAGATGACAACCCATACCCCGGAATTAGCCAATCAGAGTGGCGTTCTCTCGCTCTCTCTCTCTCTCTCTCTGAGAGAGAGAGAGAGAGAGAGAGAGAGAGAGGGACGGAGTGAGTGAGACACGAGAAGTGTAAACGAAACGTGGAGATATTTGACTAAAAACAACGAAGAACGTTGACTTGCGCTAGCGATAACTCACAGATGAATACAATTATTATATTTTTTATAATAATTATAAATATAATAATAAAAATAAAAATAAATAAAAACTTTTTTTTTTTTTTTTTTTTTTACTATAATTCGTGCTGGGTCCGGACGGACACGTCGCTGGGTCCGGACATAGACCGCGGTCCGCCTGTTGAGGATCACTGAACTAGACTGTGTTTTCAACTGTTAGGTTTGTTCGTTTCCGGAGTGTTGAGTCTGCTTGCAGGCGGTTCTGTACTATGTTTATTGTGACGTCCACTGGTATTTTTGTGAATAGGGAGACTACGTCGTGAGATATGAGTATCTCGTCTGATTCACTTTTACAGTGCTTAATTCTTGTGCCAGCTGCTTTGAGTTTTTGCAATGTTGCTTTGTCTGGCCTAGGAGAGGTTTTATTATCTCGACTATGGCTTTCAAAAGGTTGTATGTAACTGAGCCTATACTGTCAACAATTGCGCGGAGTGGAACGTCTTTTTTATGTATTTTAGGGGTGCCGTATTGTAATGGCCATAGGGGTCCATCGAGGCGTATATATACAGGTAAAAGCCAGTAAATTAGAATATTTTGAAAAACTTGATTTATTTCAGTAATTGCATTCAAAAGGTGTAACTTGTACATTATATTTATTCATTGCACACAGACTGATGCATTCAAATGTTTATTTCATTTAATTTTGATGATTTGAAGTGGCAACAAATGAAAATCCCAAATTCCGTGTGTCACAAAATTAGAATATTACTTAAGGCTAATACAAAAAAGGGATTTTTAGAAATGTTGGCCAACTGAAAAGTATGAAAATGAAAAATATGAGCATGTACAATACTCAATACTTGGTTGGAGCTCCTTTTGCCTCAATTACTGCGTTAATGCGGCGTGGCATGGAGTCGATGAGTTTCTGGCACTGCTCAGGTGTTATGAGAGCCCAGGTTGCTCTGATAGTGGCCTTCAACTCTTCTGCGTTTTTGGGTCTGGCATTCTGCATCTTCCTTTTCACAATACCCCACAGATTTTCTATGGGGCTAAGGTCAGGGGAGTTGGCGGGCCAATTTAGAACAGAAATACCATGGTCCGTAAACCAGGCACGGGTAGATTTTGCGCTGTGTGCAGGCGCCAAGTACTGTTGGAACTTGAAATCTCCATCTCCATAGAGCAGGTCAGCAGCAGGAAGCATGAAGTGCTCTAAAACTTGCTGGTAGACGGCTGCGTTGACCCTGGATCTCAGGAAACAGAGTGGACCGACACCAGCAGATGACATGGCACCCCAAACCATCACTGATGGTGGAAACTTTACACTAGACTTCAGGCAACGTGGATCCTGTGCCTCTCCTGTCTTCCTCCAGACTCTGGGACCTCGATTTCCAAAGGAAATGCAAAATTTGCATGGTTGGGTGATGGTTTGGGGTGCCATGTCATCTGCTGGTGTCGGTCCACTCTGTTTCCTGAGATCCAGGGTCAACGCAGCCGTCTACCAGCAAGTTTTAGAGCACTTCATGCTTCCTGCTGCTGACCTGCTCTATGGAGATGGAGATTTCAAGTTCCAACAGGACTTGGCGCCTGCACACAGCGCAAAATCTACCCGTGCCTGGTTTACGGACCATGGTATTTCTGTTCTAAATTGGCCCGCCAACTCCCCTGACCTTAGCCCCATAGAAAATCTGTGGGGTATTGTGAAAAGGAAGATGCAGAATGCCAGACCCAAAAACGCAGAAGAGTTGAAGGCCACTATCAGAGCAACCTGGGCTCTCATAACACCTGAGCAGTGCCAGAAACTCATCGACTCTATGCCACGCCGCGTTAACGCAGTAATTGAGGCAAAAGGAACTCCAACCAAGTATTGAGTATTGTACATGCTCATATTTTTCATTTTCACACTTTTCAGTTGGCCAACATTTCTAAAAATCCCTTTTTTGTATTAGCCTTAAGTAATATTCTAATTTTGTGACACACGGAATTTTGGATTTTCATTTGTTGCCACTTCAAATCATCAAAATTAAATGAAATAAACATTTGAATGCATCAGTCTGTGTGCAATGAATAAATATAATGTACAAGTTACACCTTTTGAATGCAATTACTGAAATAAATCAAGTTTTTCAAAATATTCTAATTTACTGGCTATTACCTGTATAATGAATATTGCCAGTCACATATAACTTGTGCTCAGCTGGGAAAATAAATATATATATATATATATATACTTATTATGTCATCCATTTACTTATTATAAACTGTTACAGGCGTATTCTATAAATCATGCTAATATTAAAAATGTAACTTAATAATATGTGGGGATATAAAAGGCATCCGGTGCCATCAGACCGGGCGGAAGCGGAAATTGACGTCACAAACCACCTAGGAGCATCTGTCAGACCCAGCGTTTTTGCTACGGAGCCACTTCATGGAAGAATCCTCATTTTTGCCCTTTTTTGTGGACTTTCCATTGGCCTGTGGAAAACCGGGACAACAGACCCTTTCCAGGAGGACTTTGAGTTGGATGCGCAGACGCGGTACCGTGAGTACGCAGCTGCCGCTTCCAAACATTTTATCGCTTGCCCGTACGTGCATGTCGCTATGTGCATGTCACGTACGTAACTTTGGGGACTTTGGGGAAATATACGTGTTATATAAACTTTGGGGAGGTGAACGGTACTTTGGGCTGTGGGATTGATTGTTTTGTGCGGGTGTTTGATTTGTATTGGCGTGTTATATGGATGGGAGGGGGGAGGTGTTTGTTGTGCGGGATTAATTTGTGGCATATTAAATATAAGCCTGGTTGTGTTGTGGCATATTAAATATAAGCCTGGTTGTGTTGTGGCTAATAGTTATGCATGTCTTGTGTTTATTTACTGTATTAATCATTCCCAGCTGAATATCAGGTACCACCCGTGACTCCTTAATTTGCGTAGTGGCAGAGACACCCGGAGAACTTGGGTGCGTTTGTTACAGAGTGGTGGCCCATATGGGGGTGTGGGGCTTAGTGTATCATTGATATCAGCGACTCTTATTTTCGTTGTTTTTTGCGAAAGCACGCTAGGGGGAATAAGTAGTATATAAACATTATTTGTCTTGTTAAAATATAAACGTTTATTGGGTTCACTTTTTCCCCCTAAATAGTCAGCAGTGTGACACACACTCCTATTGTGTCACCATTTTTTCTACATTTTGATACATATATACATCCATTTTCTGGTACATAAATACATACCATTTTTATACATTTACACAAGTCGCTAAAGAAGCAACTACCGTTAAGACATAAGAGGCACTGACGTCAGAGACTGCCGCGATGCCAAAAGCTAAAGGAAAGACTGAAATCCCGAAACGTTCGCTGTCAGCTGACACAGAACAAAAATGGGAACAAGATTTGAGGCTGGACACAGGACATGATGGGAATCAAGAAGGGATACTACAAAAACTATTCCATGAATTTAAAGAAGAAGTGATAGAAGAATGGAAAGAAATGATGGATGGATAGAAAGAAGATATGAAAGATTTGAAAGAAGAAATGAAAGAAATTAAAAAAGATCTGAGAAAAGCAACAACAGAACACAACAAGGTGTGAAAAGTCTGCAGCAAAATATAGAAAGTCTGCAAACTCAGAACACCTCCAGAAAAAATGAAGCCACTGAAATGGGCCAACAAATGAAGACCCTTCAAAAAGACAACAACATGCTGAGGAATATCATAGATGAAATGGATCAGGATAAACGAATGAATGATATCATCGTGACAGGGCACCGAATTAAACCAAGATCCTATGCGAAAGCTGTGAATAATGAAGGTGAACCAGATGAAATTGATATTGTTTCAGCAGAACAGCAAGTGGTCAACTTTCTGCAATCAAAGAAAATTGAAATTTACATTAATACCATCGAAACATGCATCCCACTGAACGGAAGAAACAACAACGCCACTCCAGTCGTGCTCGTGAAACTCGTAAACAGAAAATCTAAAATGGCATTGCTGAGACAGGGAAAGAAGCTGAAGGGAACAAATGTGTACATGAATGAGCATCTCACAAAACGTAATGCTGGAATCGCCAAGAAAGCACGGGACTTGAGAAAGCAGGGAAAAATTCAGGGAACTTGGAGCGCCAACTGTAAAATCTACATCAAGCTGAATAGAGGTCCAGAAGCAAGAGTACTTGTTGTACATGACATCAAGGACCTGGACAATTTTTTAAAGTTTACACAGCTTTCACAACAACGATGATAATGGACTCTGACAGAAAACAAGCACCTAAATTCAGCATCGACACTACTATGTTCCAAGGGACGACTAAACAAGAAGACCTAGATTCAGGATTGCATCCACCTACACTTATAGAGATTATTGAAACAACATCAAAGATTTTTGAACAAGAAAACATGGAACTAAAAAATTTCTGCAACAAAGATCATCACAAAACCAGGATTTGGAAAATCCAGATACAATTTTTTCTCCCACATCAGTAATAATTGTTTATATTATACAGATGAGCAATATAATAGCAAAATTAAATGTGATAACAAATTGTCAATTATTCATTTTAATAGCAGAAGCTTGTATGCAAACTACAACAACATTAAGAACTTTTTGGAACACATCAACGAACCCTCAAAGTGATCGCTGTCACAGAAACATGGATTGATGATAAAAAAGGAATAGATTTTGATCTGGAAGGATATGAACAAAACTACATCAACAGAACCAACAAAAATGGAGGAGTAGCTGTGTACGTGATGAAGAACCTGAACTACAAAGTGGTAAAAAACATGTCATTTGCTATAGATAATATCTTACAATGTATAACCATTGAAATATGTCAGGAAAAAAGCAAAAACATTTTCATCAGTTGTATATATAGATCACCTAAATCAAGTATAGAAACATTTGAAGAATGGATCAAGGCAACTTACACGGACAATGGTCAAAAAATAATTGTCTTATGCGGTGACTTTAATATTGACTTATTGAACCCTAACAAGCAAAAGTCTATTGATGACTTCATTGATACAATGTACAGCATCAGTTTATATCCTAAAATCACAAAGCCAAGCAGAATCACAAGACACTGTGCCACACCTATTGATAATATTTTTATCAATGATTTTGATAATAACACTACAAGTGGTCTACTTATAACCGACGTTAGTGATCATCTGCCAGTTTTTACAATATATGATGGAAACTACAAGAAGAACATGGAAGACAAAAGGACATTTCGAAGACTGTGCACAGAGAAGAGGATGATTGCTTTCAAAATTGAGCTACAAAAGCAAGATTGGGACAATGTGTACAATGAAAAAGAGGTTGATGAAGCATATGAACATTTCTTTAACAAATTCATAATTAGGGATGTCCGATAATGGCTTTTTGCCGATATCCGATATTCCGATATTGTCCAACTCTTTAATTACCGGTACCAATACCGATATCAACCAATACCGATATCAACCGATACTGATATATACAGTCGGTGAATTAACACATTATTATGCCTAATTTGGATAACCAGGTATGGTGAAGATAAGGTCCTTTTTTTAAATATTAATAAAATAAAATAAGATAAACTAATTAAAAACATTTTCTTGAATAAAAAAAAGAAAGTAAAACAATATAAAAACCGTTACATAGAAACTAGTATATATAACACAAGCTAAACTGGACATATGTAGGCACAATTTTAACTGTTTTACATATAAAATGTTTTGTATTTATTGTGATTTGTAGTATATTTTATATTTTTAATAGTTTACCTATTTGCTTTTTTTCAAATTTTTCGGCATATTAACTTTAAATATATATATACATATACATACATACTAGGGCTGCAACAACTAATCGATTAAATCGATTTAAATCGATTATAAAAATAGTTGCCGATTAATTTAGTCATCGATTCGTTGGAACTATGCTATGCGCGTAGGCTTTTTTTTATTTTTTATTTTTTTTAAATAAACCTTTATTTATAAACTGCAACATTTACAAACAGCTGAGAAACTATAATTAAAATAAGTACAAAAACAGTACAAAACAGCGCCAGGGCGGCGCTGAGGCTACGTCTCATGAGGTGCCAGTAAGCTAGCCAATGATGTGGTCATGTACAGCTCACGTGTCGACGCCGTCTGCTTTGCTAGAAACATTCGAAAATGGCGCAGGAAAACAGTACGGATATTTTAGCGGAAAAACATCTTGAGGTTATTGCTTCAATGGAGAAAAGTGTACGACGTAAGTCGTCAAAAGTGTGGGAACACTTTACTTTAAAGACTTCAAAGAAGAGCGTTTCCTGCAAAATGGCACGGAAGTACAACATTGCTTCAGGAGCACCTGAAAAGGAAACATGTTGGAGCCATGGATGAAGAGAACTCACGGTACGTAACTTTTTAAGTCCATAGTGGCAACAGGCATTCATGAGTTCAGCTTTTTTGTGAGTAACGTTAACGTTATGCCTTTGTTGCAACGCTGATAATGTGACTCCGTTTTGAGAGAGAAAACGCACGGTTACCAATTTCGAAATAAACGTAACGGACAGAAATATCTCAGGTTCGTTTCATAATGGATTAATGTAGCCAGGCCAGATAAAGCTATATAAATATATTTAGATTTGAGTGACGCTTTAGTATAACTAAACGTTATGAAGGTGCTGGAATATTTCATGCTATTATTCAGAGGCAACCTAAAATGAATCCTTCATTATTCACAACAGAAACATGTACAATATCTGATTCAGTTCTGATCTGATGAGTTACATTTCTTTGTTATTATTGGTGTATGCTGCAACCCCAATGTCCAGAACATGGAGCCAGTATGCTGTTTTTTTTTCAATAAAATACTGGAAAGGATAGAAATATAGTTTGTCTCTTTTATTAATCGAAGTAATAATCGACAGATTCATCGATTATCAAATTAATCGTTAGTTGCAGCCCTAATGCATGCAGTGTTTCCCACAGGACAGGCATCTATTTGTGGTGGTGTGGTCGGGGGGCGGGGGGTGACGGCGGCAGCGGCGATGACCAGGAAGAACGCGGAGTTGGAATATAAGTACAACACTTTATGTACATATTTAGCTCATTAAAATTACCGACAGGAAGGCGAGAAACACTTTATTTCAACAGACTCTGGCGCCGTACCTGTCGTCAAAACTCCAAAGACTGACTGCACAGTTGCGCTAACAAAATAAGAGTCTCAGAAAGCTGGTGTGCACAAGCTAGCCAGCTACGGAGTTTGCCGACAATGTATTTCTTGTAAAGCGTATACAAAGGAGTACAGAAGCTGGACAAATAAGATGCCAAAAACCAACCACTTTCATGTGGTATTGGACAGAAAGGAGGACTTTTTTTCTCCTCCATTCGAAAATGCGGACGTTATCAGCACCACTGTCTGATTCCTATCAATGCAAGTCATCAGAATCAGGTAATACACCAACTTATATTCTTGTCTTCATGAAAGAAAGGAATCTATATGTGTTAAACATGCTTGTATTATCTTTAAACACCTTTAACTTGTTAACAATATTAACTATATGTGTTAAACATGCTTGTATTATCTTTAAACACCTTTAACTTGTTAACAATATTAACTATATGTGTTAAACATGCTTGTATTGTCATTAAACACCTTTAACTTGTTAACAATATTAACTATATGTATTAAACATACTTGTATTATCATTAAACACCTTTAATTTATTAACAATATCTGTTAAACATGCTTGTATTATCTTTAAACACCTTTAAGTTTTTAACAATATTAACTATATGTATTAAACATACTTGTATTATAATTAAACACCTTTAATTTATTAACAATATCTGTTAAACATGCTTGTATTATCTTTAAACACCTTTAAGTTTTTAACAATATTAACTATATGTATTAAACATGCTTGCATTATCATTAAACACCTTTAACTTGTTAACAAAAACATATATTTCATAAATAAGTAAATATAAATTATATATATGAATGAGGTAGATCCCCACGACTTGATCAATTGAAAAGTAGCTCGCCTGCAGAAAAAGTGTGAGCACCCCTGAGTTACACTCATCTGAACAGGTCAGCCACCTGTTTAAGCCCGATCACAGTTGAAATCTTGAAATGAAGGGCCTTTAATGGCCAAAACATTAACCTGGACAACATTTTAACAGCTGGTTGGCTCAGATTGTATTCTTTTCATTGCATTCACATGCTGCAGTGGACAGTGGACATTTTAGCTTGAGTATTAATGCAGTATCTGAAGCATCGTCTCCACGTGTGTTTATTGACAACAGGGTTATAACCTGGACACGTTAGCTCGTCGGTATGAAAACACGTGACTGTTATTACGTGCGTCTGCCCGAGTCAAACAGCGGCGGTGTTAATGAAGCAGCGTCAGGCTGATCACAGTCAGTGAAACGCTCGGTGAAATCGCGGATTAACGTTAAATATATGAGCCGAGCCGCGAGCGATGCAGCTATAATTTATCTACCTACAAACTATATTACCCTCGTATTTTGATCCCGTCGGTTCGTTCTTTTACGCCGTCTTCTTCTTCTTCTTCTGGCCTAATTAAGTGCTATTGGCGGAGTTACAATGCATAGTACGCTACCGCCACCTACTGCACCGGAGTTGTAACTACACGGTACATTCACAGACAGAGTCCCATTGCTTTTATGAGCGGTCGAGCGAGTCAAAGGCCGAAAAATCCATTTGTGGCGGACGTAATTCTTTCGTGGCGGGCCGCCACAAATAAATGAATGTGTGGGAAACTCTGGCATGTATGTATATATACATGTATAATATACATACATGCATACATACATACATGCATACATACATACACAGGGCTCGAATTTAACCACAGCAATTGCCGCGACCACCCTCGTCATTTGCCGTAATGGACAAAAAGTGCAGTTATGTATTATGGCCATCAGGTGCCATCTTTCAAAATGATATATATATATATATATATATATGTGTATATATATATATATATATATATATATATATATATATATATATATATATATATATATATATATATATGTGTGTATATATATATATATGTATGTATATATACACACATATATATATATATATACACATATATATATATATATATACATACATATATATATATATATACACACACACACACACACAGGTAAAAGCCAGTAAATTAGAATATTTTGAAAAACTTGATTTATTTCAGTAATTGCATTCAAAAGGTGTAACTTGTACATTATATTTATTCATTGCACACAGACTGATGCATTCAAATGTTTATTTCATTTAATTTTGATGATTTGAAGTGGCAACAAATGAAAATCCAAAATTCCGTGTGTCACAAAATTAGAATATTACTTAAGGCTAATACAAAAAAGGGATTTTTAGAAATGTTGGCCAACTGAAAAGTATGAAAATGAAAAATATGAGCATGTACAATACTCAATACTTGGTTGGAGCTCCTTTTGCCTCAATTACTGCGTTAATGCGGCGTGGCATGGAGTCGATGAGTTTCTGGCACTGCTCAGGTGTTATGAGAGCCCAGGTTGCTCTGATAGTGGCCTTCAACTCTTCTGCGTTTTTGGGTCTGGCATTCTGCATCTTCCTTTTCACAATACCCCACAGATTTTCTATGGGGCTAAGGTCAGGGGAGTTGGCGGGCCAATTTAGAACAGAAATACCATGGTCCGTAAACCAGGCACGGGTAGATTTTGCGCTGTGTGCAGGCGCCAAGTCCTGTTGGAACTTGAAATCTCCATCTCCATAGAGCAGGTCAGCAGCAGGAAGCATGAAGTGCTCTAAAACTTGCTGGTAGACGGCTGCGTTGACCCTGGATCTCAGGAAACAGAGTGGACCGACACCAGCAGATGACATGGCACCCCAAACCATCACTGATGGTGGAAACTTTACACTAGACTTCAGGCAACTTGGATCCTGTGCCTCTCCTGTCTTCCTCCAGACTCTGGGACCTCGATTTCCAAAGGAAATGCAAAATTTGCATGGTTGGGTGATGGTTTGGGGTGCCATGTCATCTGCTGGTGTCGGTCCACTCTGTTTCCTGAGATCCAGGGTCAACGCAGCCGTCTACCAGCAAGTTTTAGAGCACTTCATGCTTCCTGCTGCTGACCTGCTCTATGGAGATGGAGATTTCAACAACATGGTTATAACCTGGACACGTTAGCTCGTCGGTATTGTAACACGTGACTGTTACTACGAGCGTCTGCCCCGGGCCACGAGTCAAACAGCGGCGGTGTTAATGAAGCAGCGTCAGGCTGCTCACCGTCAGTGAAACGCTTGGTGAAATCACGGATTAACGTTAAAT
>NC_084576.2:7695000-7697500 GCF_033978685.3 Nerophis lumbriciformis
TCCCCTCTCTGACGGACATCTACACCTCCCGCTGCCTCAACAGAGCCAGTGCCATCATCAAGGACAGCACCCACCCTGGCTCTGACCTGTTCCACCTGCTGCCCTCTGGGAAGCGCTACAGGTGCATTAAAACCAAAACAAACAGGCTAAAGAACAGCTTCTTCCCCAGGGCCATAACCATCCTGAACGGACTGCCCCATTGTCCCTCATAACTGCCTTCTCTTCGGTGCAATAACCCATTCCACCAACCACCCTGTTTTTTTGGTTGTTTTTTTTCATGTATATATTTATTTCACACCATATTCATTGCACTTCTACATTTTTTATATTTTTATATATTTGCACATTGTTTTTCTAGCATGCACACATCGCACTGTATGGAATGGCCTCAATCTCGTTACCTTGCGTAATGACAATAAAGCTTCTGGCCAAGCTGCGTCGGGCAGAGAGACTCAGAAGGCGCCGGAAACGAAAGGAGAAGGAAAGAAAAGACTTCTTCAAGGATCCTTTCCGGTTTGCCCGTCAGCTCCTGGACGAAAAGCGAAGTGGCAAGCTGTCCATTGCGAAAGAGGATCTGGAACAACACATCAAGGACCAGTATATGGATTCAGCCAAAGATACACCACTTGGCTCACCAGGCCATGTGCCACGTCCAGAACCCCCAGAGACCCCTTTCGACACTTCCCCACCTAGGCTGAGCGAGATTAAAGAAGTCCTTAAAAAAGCCAGATCAGCCTCTGCACCAGGACCAAACGGGCTTCCTTACAAGGTGTATAAAAACTGTCCGCAAGTGACCACAATCTTGTGGAAGCTCATGAGTGTTGTGTGGAAGAAGCAATCCATTCCAGCGGAGTGGCAAGAGGCAGTTGGAATATTCATCCCCAAGGAGCAAAATTCCATCAACATCAGCCAGTTCAGGACAATTGCTTTACTGAACGTGGAGGGAAAAGTATTTTTCTCTGTCCTGGCAAAAAGGATATCCAGCTTCCTCAACAACAGCCTACTCAGTGGCCTAGTGGTTAGAGTGTCCGCCCTGAGATCGGTAGGTTGTGAGTTCAAACCCCGGCCGAGTCATACCAAAGACTATAAAAATGGGACCCATTACCTCCCTGCTTGGCACTCAGCATCAAGGGTTGGAATTGGGGGTTAAATCACCAAAAATGATTCCCGGGCGCGGCCACCGCTGCTGGCCACTGCTCCCCTCACCTCCCAGGGGGTGATCAAGGGTGATGGGTCAAATGCAGAGAATAATCTCGCCACACCTAGTGTGTGTGTGTGACAATCATTGGTACTTTAACTTTAACTTTACTTTAACAACGGCTACATCGATACAAGCTGTCAAAAAGCCGGACTGCCAGGCTTTCCGGGGTGCATAGAGTATGCATCCGTGATCTGGGATCAGATACAGCGTGCCAAAAGAGAGAGGAGCAACCTCCACGTGGTATGGCTCGACCTGGCAAATGTTTATGGCTCAGTACCACACAAGCTGGTTGAGTTTGCCCTAAATTTCTTCCACGTTCCTGTGTGTGTCAGTAACATCATAGCCAAGTATTTCAACAACCTACACATGTGCTTCTCAGTAGATGACTACATGACAGGATGGCAGCGGTTGGAAGTGGGAATTGCCATGGGCTGCTCCATATCACCAATCCTCTTTGTGGCTGCATTTGAAGTGTTACTCATTGGAGCAAGGCAAATGGTCAGAGGCCTAAAAATACCATCAGGAGGAAGACTCCCCGCTCTGAGAGGTTTCATGGATGATGTGACAAGCATCCTACAGACCGCCCCATGCACAGCACGACTCCTCAAGCGTTTCGACGAACTGATCGTCTGGGCGAGGATGAAGATATAGCCCGCTAAGTCCAGGAGCCTGTCAATCAGGAAGGGTATGAGAGATGACAGGACAGTCTTCACAGCAGGAGGTGAGAAGATTCCACTCCTGGCAGAGCAGCCCATCCGAAGCCTCGGGAGGGATTATACAGCAGAGCTCTCGGACAGGCAGATGGGGAGGGTGGTCCAGAAACAACTAAAAGAGGGGCTCGTAAGGATCGACGGCAGCCAACTTCCTGGGAAGCTGAAGGTTTGGTGTTACCACTTCACACTTTTCCACCGCGTAATGTGGCCGCTGAAAGTAGCCGAAATTCCATCTTCTCAGGCCAGCAAGATGGACAGCATCGCCAACGGTTATTACAGGAAGTGGCTGGGCCTCCCCCGCTGTTTCTCAGACACAGGTCTTTTTGGCAAGAACATTCTGCAACTTCCTCTGAAGTCAATCAATCTGGGTTACAGGCAGGAGAAGACCCGCCTTGTACTGGAGTTGAGGGAATCAAGAGACGAAGCTGTGAAGAGTGCAGCGGTGATTGTCCGCACTGGACAAAAGTGGAAGGCCCAGGTAGAAGTGGACCAAGCTGTCTCGAGGCTGAAATACAAGGAGATTCTGGGAAGAGTCCAAGACAGCCGGGCAGGACTGGGATGGGGGCAACCAGTCCAGTTCTGGTCC
>NC_084576.2:8037500-8050000 GCF_033978685.3 Nerophis lumbriciformis
GCAGTTTTTTCATGGTTTGGCCGTGGTGCGACATATACTCCGGAGCGACTTATGTGTGAAATTATTAACACATTACCGTAAAATATCAAATACCGTATTTTTCGGAGTATAAGTCGCTCCGGAGTATAAAGCGCACCGGCCGAAAATGCATAATAAAGAAGGAAAAAAACATATATAAGTCGCACTGGAGTATAAGTCGCATTTTTGGGGGACATTTATTTGATAATACCCAACACCAAGAATAGACATTTGAAAGGCAATTTAAAATAAATAAAGAATAGTGAACAACAGGCTGAATAAGTGTACGTTATATGAGGCATAAATAACCAACTGAGAATGTGCCTGGTATGTTAACGTAACATATTATGGTAAGAGTCATTCAAATAACTATAACATATAGAACATGCTATACGTTTACCAAACAATCTGTCACTCCTAATCGCTAAATCCCATGAAATTTTATACGTCTAGTCTCTTACGTGAATGAGATGAATAATATTGTTTGATATTTTACGCTAACGTGTTAATAATTTCACACATAAGTCACTCCTGAGTATAAGTCGCACCCCCGGCCAAACTATGAAAAAAACTGCGACTTATAGTCTGAAAAATACGGTAATATTTATCTAATTCATGGAAGAGACGAAGCAAATGTCAGCAATCGTCACACACACGTCAGCAATCGTAATACACACGTCAACCAATAAGAATTCGAAGGGGAAGGGTAATGGCAGAAGTGCATTGTGG
The DNA here is from genome assembly GCF_033978685.3 of Nerophis lumbriciformis. Taxonomy (NCBI): domain Eukaryota; kingdom Metazoa; phylum Chordata; class Actinopteri; order Syngnathiformes; family Syngnathidae; genus Nerophis; species Nerophis lumbriciformis. Next base: position 8,038,248 of record NC_084576.2, read on the forward strand.
TTCATGGGATGCTAACTGCTATATGCTACTGTGGTAGCTATAAAAATGGATGATTTCAACATTAGCGGTAACTTATAAAAACTGAGAAGGGCTGAGCTAAAATAGCACCGAAAAGGAAATCATATACTGCAGATTACAAGATGGACGTAGTGAAATATGCAGCAGAAAACGGCAATCGAGCAGCAGAAAGAAAGGACGCTAGCGGCACATACCAGGAGCGACAACGAGGAAGAAGATTTCATGGGATTTAGCGATCAGGAGTGACAGATTGTTTGGTAAACGTATAGCATGTTCTATATGTTATAGTTATTTGAATGACTCTTACCATAATATGTTACGTTAACATACCAGGCACGTTCTCAGTTGGTTATTTATGCCTCATATAACGTACACTTATTCAGCCTGTTGTTCACTATTCTTTATTTATTTTAAATTGCCTTTCAAATGTCTATTCTTGGTGTTGGCTTTTATCAAATACATTTCCCCCAAAAATGCGACTTATACTCCAGTGCGACTTATATATGTTTTTTCCCTTCTTTATTATGCATTTTCGGCCGGTGCGACGATACTCTGGAGCGACTTATAAGCCAAAAAATACGGTGTATATATATATATATATATGTGTGTGTGTGTATATATATATGTATATATACACACACATACATATATATATATATATATATATAATGTATATATATATATATATATATATATATATAAATATGTATATATATATATATATATATATATATATCGTGTATATATTTATGTGTATATGTACATATATATGTGTGTGTGTATATATATGTATGTGTATTTATGTGTGTGTATATAGATATGTATGTGTATATATATATGTGTATGTATCTATATATACATACATATATATATATATATATAAATATGTATATATATATATATATATATATATATATATATATATGTGTGTGTGTGTGTATATATATATATGTGTATTTATGTGTGTGTATATAGATATGTATGTGTATATATATATGTATATGTATGTGTATGTATCTATATATACATATATACATACATATACATATATATATATATATATATATAATGTATATATATATATATATATATATATATATATATATATATAATATATATATATATATATACACACACCTGAAGAAGTAAGTTTCAGCAAAGAAGCAGTGATACATGTTGTGCAGACCACAAGGAAGTGTTTACATGTAGAATAATATCATAATATGACTGACCCCTTCAACGTGTTTGAAACTAACAGATATTTGGAATGTAAGGTGAAATGTACTAATATTTGAAATAATACTTTACAAAGCATAGCCTGATTATTTAGGTGTAAGATCAGAAGGGTGAATGACGTATTAAATGTCTATAAAGCAGATAATGAAGTATAAACTGCTTGCTTTAGATTTATATTTGGAAGGTGTGGTGCGTGATGTCATAAGCAAACATTCCAGCAGATATGATTTTTGAAAAACAAAATTGTAAATATGTGGATACTTATGTTGAGGAGAGGAATGAAGACTTGTATTTAGGAAATAACGCAGCCTGAGTCCTTCTGGGGCTTTAAATCAGGCTCCTTCATCGCTTGTACTTCTTCTTCCTTAGCTTTGGCCTGGAATAAACAATAAACATAATTATTATTTAATCTGGACATAAACAATAAACATAATTATTATTTAATCTGGACATAAACAATAAACATAATTATTATTTAACCTGAACATAAACAATAAACATAATTATTATTTAACATAAACAATAAATATAAGTATTATTTAACCTGAACTAGGGCTGGGCGATATATGGAATATACTCGATATATCGCGGGTTTGTCTCTGTGCAATATAGAAAATGACTATATCCTGATATTGGAGTATACGTTCTCAGGCAGTTGCTGTTAGCTGCGGGCATTACACTTCAGGCTCTTCTCACTCTTTCTTGTCTCTTCTTCTCACAGAGACATAAAACAAGCGCACCTTCTTACATACGTCACATACTGTCGCGCGTGCAACGTCACACGCCCTCGCGGAGCAGAGAGGTAGCGGCATGGTGACGTTAGCTGTGATGCTCGCGTTGCGGTGCGAATGGTAATACGGGAGAAAGAAGGTGCGAATCTGGTAACAAATGAAGGAAGAATTAATTCCCAAGAAAAACAGCACAGGGTTCATCGTCTGGCGGTGGTTTGGCTTCAAGCGGCAAGATGTCGAACAAGTATGCGGCAAAAGCGTTTGAAAAGTCACCCGCTAGAGAAGGAAGAGTGGTTGAAACTCCGCATGTCAACATCTCCGTTCGGTGCCACACCCACAAAATGCCAAAGCAACCATTTCCAGATCAACACCGTATGAAAAAAATAGTCAACAACAGAAGGAGATAACGTCCGCAGTAACCTACCACATAGCGAAGGACATACACTATTGAATTTCCTATTATGCAGCTCATTTTTATTTGACAGTTATTGAAATATCTTGTGTGACATAATGCACAAAAGTGCACTTTATTTGTTTTAAAACATTATAGTGGCGTTCTGTACAAAAAGTGCACTTTAATTTAGTGTTGTTTTGATGAGTCATCTTAGTGACATCATGCACAAAAGTGCACTCATAGCTTGTTTTAAAATGTCTCTGACAATCTTGCACTTTCTGTTTTGGACATGACATGAATGTTTGTGCCACTGCTTAATAACTGTTTAATAAACACAGTTCGGGTAAATTGACTTAGTTGTGATTTCCCTCTCTGCATGAAAGTTTAAAATGAGCATATATTAATGCAGTATGAAGAAGAATGTTTTAATGTAGACACATATAATCATCTTACTGCTGTGATTATATGCACCAAGGTTAATTCAAGGCTAAGGCAAAATATCCAGATATATATCGTGTATCGTGACATGGCCTAAAAATATCGAGATATTAATAAAAGGCCATATCGCCCAGCCCTAACCTGAACACAAAAAATACATTTAATTATTATTTGGCCTGAACATAAACAATAAATATAATTTCTATTCGGCCCAAATATAAACCCAATTAATAGAAATATTAATATTACAAACTTGCAGCCAATATGGCTTTTGTATAAAACCTGTTGATTCAATGTAATGCTTGTTTATGAACACTAGGGGAGTATTGTACTAAAGTGAGAAGATGTCAAAGGTACAGATGTGTGTTATAATTGGTCTGAGGCATATTACAACCTACAGTAGGACCAACACACACCCAACTAAGATGGCGTCTAATACAAAACAACATAACAAAAGACTCCAAACACCTTACTGACTGTGAATGAGGATGACAATAATGAGGACCTGCCAGAGAGCACACATATATGAATTTGACCAAAAGATGAGGTGTCACCTTGTCATGTTTGGCTGCCTTGGTCAGGTCAAAGGTGGCGTAGACTTCAGGAGAACACTGCTCGCTGGGTGGGGGCAGCTCAAAGGGGACGGGCTCAGCCAGACCATAGTTGGCTTTCAGCTCCAGCTGGGGGGGGTCTGCTGGGACCTTGTGGAAGTATCTGCAAGAGTCATCCACGATCATTATTATTTTTTATTAATGTTAATTAATTAAATAATTAATGAATTCATTAATTATTAATTAATGGATGGATAAATTAATATTATCCATCCATCCATCCATTTTCTACCGCTTATTCCATTATTATTATTAATGACAACACCACTGATCTGCAGCCCAGTTTGTTCTTTAAACTTTGCAGCACAAAGCAGTACAACTACATTTTTAAATCTGTTCTTCACTCAAGTCCAAGGGTCTTCAACAGGGGTCCACAGCAAATAGGGGGCTCACACAGGTACTAATTACAATTATTTTGTATTCATTAATTGGATTTTTCCACAAATGTGAATGTCTTGAAACACATAGCAACATTTGTTTCTAAATAACAGTGACATGACAAAATGTAAAACCTAAAACAAAAACATACTTGTACTGTTATCATCATATTTATACTGTGTTATCATATTTATACTTTGTTATCATCATATCTATACTGTGTCATCATCATATTTATACTGTGTTATCATAAGGGAGGCGAGCACCGATTGAGGAAAAAAAAGGAACATTTCCATCAGCATGAAGTGCTGCCACCCAAACTTTGAGATTAAATTTCCTGTGTTTGGGTGCATTTCTACAGCACATTTAACTTTACATGTACCGGTATTCTCTTTTTGACACTTACATGTCCATGTAATGTAGCACACACAATGTTTACTACATCATTTACTAACATTGCTATCATTGAAAATGTCAAATTCTATAACGAGCATGCAAAGAAGACAGACAAGGTTTCCAATTTGGCAACTCTGTCCTGTAGCCACGCTCCCTCAGGTAACATACTTCCTGTGTTGTGACCTTTGTTTACATCAAAAATATACCTTCTAAATAGCTACTAATAAATAGTCTACACGTACAACCGGTAGGGAACTAACGTGATTGTAATCATCCAAATATGCAGCAACGTCCTGGCTTGGAGATTGAACGCAGGTGATATCAAGTAAGCTAGCTCGATGGTTAGCTAACTAGCTAGCTTGTTTCGCTGCTCTTGACATCTCCCCGTCCTGCAACTCAGTGCGGCATTCAGGCAAAAGGAACAGCCAGTACCTGCGGCTGAGACCAGCGTTCAACACATTTTCTTAATTCATATTTCATTTAAAAAACACCAAAGTGATATTTTCATGCAAAAATTAGTGTTTAAAATTGTGGACTTCTGCATTTTACAGAAATTTCACATGCCTGTATCATAATAATCTTAATATTTAAGATAGCTAGCTATTAGCTGCACTATACTGTATTCTTTCTATACCTTAGTATTACACAATAACAAAACAGCGTTAAGATTAGTTTTTATTCAAGATATATACCGTATTTTATGGACTATAAGCTGCTATTTTATTCCAACGCTTTGAACCCTGAGACTTATCAAACGATACAGCTAATTTATGATTTTTTCTTCACGTACAGCCATGTTTTCTATTTAATAAATAGTTTTCATAGAACATCAACAGAGGCACTGAAAAGGCTGATTGTTTGCACTACACTATTTCATTCCTTGAACAGGAAGTATTCATCTATAGCCTTTCTACCCATATGGATTCTTCATTCACCACTCCAAGCAACGTTTGTAAGTTTTTACAATATAACTAAAACAATTCCTACTTACTAAACCGTCCCATGTGTGATGTCTGTAGGAGTGTTTTCAGGCATATTTGTACATGCTAACGTAATGTAATCAAGCTAGTGTCGCTAGCGTTAGCTAAAATGCTAACACGTTTACAAATGTCTCTGTTAGTATTATTAATGGCATTCTTTTTGCATTGTTTCAGTTCCTCAAATTCTTTAAAACGTCACCGTGGACTTATTGAGTCTGTTTATCTGATTGGAGAGCTAGCTTCCGTGACAATGACTTCTGTTTCGTTTGATCTTCCGTTTTACTGCCGTGTTACGAACAATTAAGGAATATAAACATTTACAAAATATCTAATTTCACAATGTATACATCTGCAACCTACAGTCCGGTGCGGCTAATAAAAGTAAGACATTTTTTTTCTTCTAAAATTTGGTGGGTGCTGCTTGAATACTGAATCGCTTTATAGCCCGGAAAATACGGTAAAAAGGGGGTCCCTGCTCCATCTCTTCATGAGTTTGGGGATCCTCGGCCTGGAAAACATTGCTCTCGTCTCCTGTTTTGGTATTTTGATCTACTGTAAATTCAAAATTGAACAACATTTCATTCAGAATCAAAGTCATAAGAGCTACTGTAATTTAAATATTGAACATATCATTCAGAATCAAAGTCATAAGAGCTACTGTAAAAGAACACTGATGATGGATGGTCATCATCGAGCAGCAAAAGAATGTCATACAATCACTTCAAGCCTGATTCCTGGTGACCCTGAATGTACAGTAAAGTACAGGCAGGCTTATGAAAGTGCATGTTTGTGACTCACATGAAGCCATTTTCTCTCTGGCACTTGTCCAGGGTGTTTCTAATCAGGCCGCCCAGTTTGCGGAAGAAGAGCTGCTCTGAAGGTTTAGCGGTGCTTCCTGGACCTTTGGTGTGACGATAATCCTTACACAGCTCTTCGGCGCGAGTATAGCCTAAACAAACATGGCGCCATGTTACTCACAAGGTTAAAGGTGAAGTCTCTGGAAAAAGCTCATCCAAATAATGAATTGTATGTGAATTAGATTGGATATAATCCTCAAAAGTGTGATGAATATGGATGCTTGTACATGTTTGTATTTGTTAAAGAACATATCTCTGTCACAAGATTGCAAGAATATTATAATAATCTAGAACAGCGGTACCTAACTAGAGAACTGCTGTGCCATACGGACTTGGACCTGCAGTCTGTTCATTATTCAGTATAGGTTGTATTCCAAAACCATGCATGGTTTATCCGGGAGAGTCTTGATAGCAGTTTCCTTGAGCCAGCTACACACAAACAAGTTGCAGACCTCCATGCTGTTCTATGTAGATAATGTTTGGAGCACCAGATAGTTTCACATGCCTGGGAACTCCACCAATGGAAAATCCTTGATATCACTTGACAAATCTCTCTTTGATAACATATAGGGAGATTCCATTGCTCGTATCTGCTTTTAGTGGTAAGATTTAGACCCCTAGTGAGTTATGGTTTGTTATGTGTTAAATACATATGTTGGTAAGTAAAGCTGTGGTACGTAAAGACATGTTCCAAGGACTTTAATGCTGACCAAACAAGAGACCACAGGACTCTTTGACTTCCAGGAAGTACAAGATTGTGATCAGGTGTTGGAAAAGAGGAGATACGTACACTTTTCTGCTTCTTGGAGAGAGCGTATGGCCTCACCACACTTATCAGTGTCCAGCAGCGTCTGGCCATGATAGCAGTACGCCTGGAAGCACAGAAGTGGATAGTATTTGAAGACACACACTTCCGTAGCACAGTAGTAGATAGGACTTGAAGACAAAACTTCAGAAGCACAGTAGTAAATAAGACTTAAAGACAAAACTCCAACATGGACCACCATCAGCACAAGACAAAACTCACATAAGCCAAGTAAAAGTGATACTTCAGCTGGAGGTACTTTCTCCACTTGCTGCTGCATTCGGGCTCCAAAGTGTTCAAAGCGTGGTCTGGACACCCATGCACACGTTAAATCAGCTTCATATCTCAGAATTGAAGATGTACAAGTGCTTGTAAGATACTCACCAGCTCTATGGTAGAAGTTTGCTGTCTCATACGCCAAAGCTGCAACAATTGCAGCATTGTGCTTCAGTTCGATGGCTCTGGCGATTGTTACTGTAAAATAAATGACACAAATATTTATCATACTGAAAGAAGTACACATACACATATATACATACATGTGTGTGTGTATGTACATATATATGTACACACACACACACATATATATATATATATATATATATATATATATATATATACTTACACACATATGTACATACACAAACATATATATACCCCCCCACACACACACTCATATATATGCATCTATACATACATAGTATACACATATGCATACATACACATATACATATATATACACATATATAGAATACATATATAGATACACACACATTCATATACATATGCATATATACACTTAATATACTTACATATACATATATGTATATACTAGGGCTGCCAATGTTAACACAATACTAACGCGTTAACTATATATATATCCTTTACATATACATAATACACACACACACACACACACACGTACATATACACGCATATATACACACACATATATACACATTCAGTATACTCATGTACATACATATATACACATATGCATATACACAAATGTACACATATATATATATATACAGTACATAGATACATATTTACATGTATATACATATAAATAAAAATGCATACATATACATATGTATATGCATATGTATATACTAGGGCTGTGGAGTTAAAAATTCAGAAGTGTCAGTCAAGAGTCAATCCATGCGCTACATGGTGGAAAACTACATGGTCAAAACCATTGAAAAGTACAATTCCCAGAATGCCAAGGGAAATGGCCGCCAAATTACTGATTGAAGGCACCTGAAAAGGAATGGAGGTTCAGTCAGATTCATTCACCAAACAAGCTGCATGCAAGGAAGAACAGCAAGCAGCCACAGCTGCAAGATCTACTCTACAAGTTTCTCTAAACACACCAATGGTCTGTGAATATGCTTGTTCATTTCATGACGATCGAAATGCTTACTTTGATATGCTTAACTTGTACCTGCAAGCTTCTTAATTTGCTTACTCAACTATCTTAATTTGTTTGTTTGAACTGCTGGGTTCAAGTTGAACCACTGCATTACTGCATTTCAGTTTGAGCATTGATTGCATACTGTGTTTGACCAGTTAAAAGCAAGTTGTTTAAAGTTCAAAGCACACGTAAAAGTTTAAAGCTTAAGTTAAAATGTGAAATGGTTTAAGCTTAAGTTAAAATGGCAAATGGTTATAGTTAAAAGGTTTAAAGTCAAAAGCTTATGGTTTAATGTTTAAAGTCAAAAGTACAAAAGATTAATGCAAAGTTAAAGGATAAATTCATGTTTAACTCTTGCTAAAAGTTAAAACATTATGTAGAAAGTTTAAAACATTATTCAGAGGTTTAAAAGCATTTATAAAACATTGTTTGAAAAATACCTGTGTAATTACATTGTTAACATCTCTGTTTCTGTGGTTTGAAGGTTTACAACCTGATGATTAATTGAAGATCAACTGAAATGAAACCAACAATGCATCAAGTTGGAAAATAAAAAGTTGATCAATTGGAAATCATGAGTTGTCCGTGGGTCCTTTTGGACCCTTTTAGACCGTATTGCTTTATGATTTATATTATACATTTCCATAGTTTAGTTAGCTGAAGTATATAATGTACAGTGTATTTTGTCAACAACTGTATGTGTGTAACGTATTTCTTGTGCTGAGCAACATAAAGAGGCTGCAAAGACGCACTGGCTGAGGCTCGCAGTAATCCCGCCTCATGGTGGTAGAGGGCGCTAGTGATCCCAGGGATCATTTTTGCGACTACTCGGCTGCAGAATAAGTGACAACAAGCAGCAACAGTTAGCGATCGTTTATTTTTTCCTCTCTCCTGGACTTTTAACATGGAGGATGACATATCTAAAATAAAACGGTTTTCTAAACTGGACTTTCAATCGAAGCAGGAGGTAATATTTAAAGGAAGATCTCCATCGAGACAGAGAGACTTTTAAAACTGAAGAAAGATAAGGAAGACTTCTATAAACAAGTTATCGATGCTTTTGTTCAGAAGGAGCTGATTCTGATAACGTTTTTTTTTATTAAATGTGCTTTTTGTGTGCTACACTTTGTATGTGTAAAGTTAAAGTTAAGTTAAAGTACCAATGATTGTCACACACACTAGGTGTGGTGAATTTTGTCCTCTGCATTTGACTCATCCCCTTGATCACCCCCTGGGAGGTGAGGGGAGCAGTGGGCAGCAGAGGCGCCGCGCCCGGGAATCATTTTTGGTGATTTAACCCCGAATTCCAACCCGTGATGCTGAGTGCCAAGCAGGGAAGAATGCTGGTATGAGCTTTTAAACATAACCCGTTAACTGCTGCCAATCAAATGGTGAATAAGATACTCTTTAGGGTTCATATGTTTGTAAATCTGACTGTGATGAAGTCAATGCCTCACCAGCCATGAACTTCACCGCACGTCACTGATATACACACATATATATATATATATATATATATATATATATATATATATATATATATATATATATATATATATATATATATATATATACACACACATATATATATATATATGTGTGTATTTATTAGGGCTGCAACTAACGATTAATTTGATAATTGATTAATCTGTTGATTATTACTTCGATTAATCGATTAATAATCGGATAAAAGAGACAAACTACATTTCTATCCTTTCCAGTATTTTATTGGGAAAAAAACCAGCATACTGGCACCATACTTATTTTGATTATTGTTTCTCAGCTGTTTGTACATGTTGCAGTTTATAAATAAAGGTTTATTTTTTTTAAAAATTAATAAAAAAATTAAAAAAAATTTTTTTTAAATGCCTCTGCGCATAGCATAGATCCAACGAATCGATGACTAAATTAATCGCCAACTATTTTTATAATCGATTAGTTGTTGCAGCCCTAATATATATTTGTATCAGAATCAGAATCAGAATCGTTTTATTGCCATTGTTTGAGAACGGGTTCACAAACTAGGAATTTTTCTTGGTGCAATCGTGCAACATAAAACACATATAACACAGATTTGGTAATAACAAGAGCTGTAACTGAGCTATCAGATCTTGTTATAGACTTAGAAGGAATTCAAAGGAGCTACTGTTAGGTGTTATTGTTCATGTGCCTGATGGCCGAGGGGAAAAAACTGTTCTGGTGGCGGGAGGTGTGGGTCTGGATGGACCGTAGTCTCCTGCCTGAGGGGGGAGGGGAGAATAGTTTGTGTCCAGGGTGAGAGGAGTCAGCTGTGATCCGACCCACACGAACTCCTGGTCCTGGAGGAGAACAGGTCCTGGAGGGATGGGAGCTTGCAGCCAATAACCTTCTCAGCAGCACGTACGATGCACTGCAGTCGATGATCCTGGACTGTGGCGCCGGGGAACCACACGGTGATGGAGGAGGTGAGGATGGACTCGATGATGGCTGAGTAAAACTGCACCAGCATCTCGGTCGGCACCTTAAGTTTCCTCAGCTGCCGCAGGAAGTACATCCTCTGCTGAGCCTTCTTGATGAGGGGGCTGATGGTAGGCTCCCACTTGAGCTCCTGGGTGATGGTGGTGCCCAAGAAACGGAAGAAGTCTACAATGGAGACGGGGGTGGGAGAGTCATTCAGGGTGAGGGGGGATGGTGGGGCTGTGACTTTCCTGAAGTCCATGATCATCTCCACTGTTTTCTGGGCGTTCAGCTCCAGGTTTTTGAGGCTGCACCAGGACGCCAGCCGGTCCACCTCTCTCCTGTAGGCGGTCTCATCGCCATCCGAGATGAGCCCGATGAGGGTAGTGTCATCCGCAAACTTGAGCAGTTTTACGGACTGGTGACTGGAGGTGCAGCAGTTTGTATACAGGCAGAAGAGCCAGGGGGAAAGTTCACAGCCCTGAGGAGTACCAGTGTTCGTGGTTCGACTGTCCGAGACAATCTTCCCCAGCCGCAAGTGCTGTCTTCGGCCTGTCAGGAAGTCAATGATCCAACTGCAGAGGGAGTCGGGCACGCTGAGCTGGTAGAGCTTGTCTCGTAGCAGTCCAGGGAGGATGATGTTGAAGACAGAGCTGAAGTCCACAAACAGGATCCTAGCGCAGGTTCCTGGGGAGTCCAGATGCTCCAGTATGAAGTGGAGGGCCAGGTTCACTGCATCATCCACAGACCTGTTGGCTCTGTAGGCGAACTGCAGTGGGTCCAGGAGGGGGGCGGTGATGTCCTTGAGGTGGGGCAGGACCAAGCGCTCAAAGGACTTCATGACCACAGACATCAGCGCAACCGGCCTGTAGTCATTAAGTCCTGTGATCCATGCTTTCTTGGGGACAGGGACAATGGTGGAGGTCTTAAAGCAGGACGGCACGCGGCATAGCTACAGAGAGGTGTTAACAATGTCAGTGAAGACAGGAGCCAGCTGATCCGCGCAGTGTCTGAGAGTGGAGGAGGAGACACCATCCGTCCCGGGGGCCTTCCGCGTAT
>NC_084576.2:8055000-8057500 GCF_033978685.3 Nerophis lumbriciformis
TACATATACATATATACATATATATTGACACACACTATATATATATATATATATATATATATATATATATATATATATATATATATATATATATATATACAGTATATATATATATATATATATATATATATATATTGACACACACTATATATATACATATATATATACATATACATATATATTGACACACACTATATATATACATATATATATACATATATATTGACACACACTATATATATACAGTATATTGACACACATTATATATATATACAGTATATTGACACACACTATATATATATATATATATATATATATATATATATATATATATATATATATATATACCGTATTTTCCGCACTATAAGGCGCACCTAAAAACCACAAATTTTCTCAAAAGCTGACAGTGCGCCTTATAATCCGGTGCGCCTTATATATGGGTTAATATTAATATTAATTTTCATAAAGTTTAGGTCTCGCAACTACGGTAAACAGCCGCCATCTTTTTTCCCCGTAGAAGAAGCGCGCGGTGCATGCTGGGATATGTGACGTTTCATTTCCATTTGTGTGTTTATGTAAAGACCCCAAAATGGCTCCTATTAAGTGTGTTGTCTGTCTAATTATAAATAATGCAGACGAGGCGTGTTAACTGAGTTCTCAACGTTTACTCACAGCGTGCTCATAACCACATTCTAACTGCCAGCACATACAACAACACTTCTCAGGGCTACCGCGCATGCTCGTCACTATCGTTGCATGCTGGGTAGTGTAGTTGTTATATTTGCTAGCTCATAACATCACATTAAGAGACACGCTTACGCGCTTAATTCAATACTCGCCGTCATTCCGGGTGGATTGACAAAAGACCTCCAGCCGCTAGATATTGGTGTCAACAGGGCATTCGAAGCTAGACTGCTAACTGCGTGGGAACAATGGATGACCGAAGGCGAACACACCTTCACTAAGACAGGGAGACAGCGAGACGGAGCCGGCCATTTTGGATCCCACATTTGCCCAACTTTTCAATTCGGACACCGAAAGAGAAGAATTTGAGGGATTTATGAATGAAGAATAACTTCAGAAAGTGAGCGTTATGTTTATTTTGTGTGTTGTGACATTAACGTTCGAGCAACATTATGTTGCTATTGCTCTGCACTATTTTGAATTTTACTATGTTTGTGATTGCACATTTGCGTCCATTTTGGGAGTGAACAGAGTTGTTAGAACGCTGGTTTTTAATATATTATTAAAGTTTGACTGACCTATCTGACTGTTTTTTTGACATTCCTTTAGCGCAGTTAGATGCGGCTTACAACACGGGGCGGCTTATAGGTGGACAAAGTTTTGAAATATGCCGTTCATTGAAGGCACGGCTTATAACCCAGGGCGCCTTATGGTGCGGAAAATACGGTATATATATATATATATGTATATATATATATATATATACTGCATATATATATATATATGTATATATATATATTGACATACACTATATATATACAAACCCGTTTCCATATGAGTTGGGACATTGTGTTAGATGTAAATATAAAAAGAATACAATGATTTGCTAATCATTTTCAACCCATATTCAGTTGAATATGCTACAAAGACAACATATTTGATGTTCAAACTGATAAACATTTTTTTTTTTTGCAAATAATCATTAACTTTTGAATTTGATGCCAGCAACACGTGACAAAGAAGTTGGGAAAGGTGGCAATAAATACTGATAAAGTTGAGGAACGCTCATCAAACACTTATTTGGAACATCCCACAGGTGAACAGGCAAATTGGGAACAGGTGGATGCCATGATTGGGTATAAAAGTAGATTCCATGAAATGCTCAGTCATTCACAAACAAGGATGGGGCGAGGGTCACCACTTTGTCAACAAATGCGTGAGCAAATTGTTGAACAGTTTAAGAAAAACCTTTCTCAACCAGCTATTGCAAGGAATTTAGGGATTTCACCATCTACGGTCCGTAATATCATCAAAGGGTTCAGAGAATCTGGAGAAATCACTGCACGTAAGCAGCTAAGCCCGTGACCTTCGATCCCTCAGGCTGTAATTCATCAACAAGCGACATCAGTGTGTAAAGGATATCACCACATGGGCTCAGGAACACTTCAGAAACCCACTGTCAGTAACTACAGTTGGTCGCTACATCTGTAAGTGCAAGTTAAAACTCTCCTATGCAAGGCGAAAACCGTTTATCAACACCCAGAAACGCCATCGGCTTCGCTGGGCCTGAGATCATCTAAGATGGACTGATACAAAGTGGAAAAGTGTTCTGTGTTCTGACGAGTCCACATTTCAAATTGTTTTTGGAAACTGTGGACGTCGTGTCCTCCGGACCAAAGAGGAAAAGAACCATCCGGATTGTAGGCAGCATCTGTGATGGTATGGGGGTGTATTAGTGCCCAAGACATGGGTAACTTACACATCTGTGAAGGCGCCATTAATGCTGAAAGGTACGTACAGGTTTTGGAGCAACATA
>NC_084576.2:8067500-8102500 GCF_033978685.3 Nerophis lumbriciformis
GGTGTACCCCGCCTTCTGCCCGATTGTAGCTGAGATAGGCTCCAGCGCCCCCCGCGACCCCAAAAGGGAATAAGCGGTAGAAAATGGATGGATGGATATATATATATATATACACATATACATATATATATATATATATACACACACATATATATATATATATATATATATTTTTTTTTATATATATATATATATATATATATATATATATATATAATAGGGGTGTAACGGTACACAACAATTTTGGTTCGGTACGTACCTCGGTTTAGAGGTCACGGTTCGGTTCATTTTCGGTACAGTAAGAAAACAACAAAATATACATTTTTTGGTTATTTATTTACCAAATTTGTAAACAATGGCTTTATTCTTTTAACATTGGGAACACTATAATAATTCTGCCCACGTTAATCAACATTAAACTGCCTCAAGTTGTTGCTAAGATTAAATAAAATGACAAAACTTTTTTTCTACATATAAAAAGTGTAATATTAAACAGTTTCAAGTCAACTCATAATGCTTAATTTATTACAGCATTTGGGAAGCCTGTAGTTGGATTTTTATTATGTAAATATATATTTTTATCAACATGTGATAGCAGGGACCCTGCCATTCCAAACTACCGGTAGGCTGCTCCATTACTAATGATTAATGTAACCATAGCTGAAAAAATAGTACAATAGCAATAGGAGAGACTATTCATCCCTGAACATCATGGAGTTCATGTAGGCTTAACTATGCAGTTACATTATTATATCAACAATCAGAGACAGAAACTCTTCATTTAACATAATGTCCTTTTTTGCTGCTTCAACACAGCTCAATCAACACAGAAAAAGGTAAAGTGAAATAACCGACAGACAGGGCTTTGCTGTCCGTAACACACACACACACACATACACACACACACGCACACACACACACACACCGCAAAATGAGCTAACCTTATGCTAAAAGCTAATTTGCTTTAATCAGAATTAATCGCACTATTTCTTCGATTAATCGCGATTAACTGCATTGTATACGCAAAACCCAATAATGAATTCAAAAGTAGTGTGTAGTGCACCTTTATTTGAATAGTCTCTCATATGAACAAAAGCGCCAAAACATTTGTTGTGCAAACAAAATTTTAATCAGTACTTGTTAAACAGTAGCAGTTAAATAGCATATTTTATGAAAATCAACTTAAAAAATGTAAATACAAACATTCAAGCTTATTGCCACTGCCAGGGTATTTAAGTTATCCTGTTTGTTATGGAAAATAAATATAATCTACATACAAATCCCTGAGCCACAACCATAACATCCGAACAGGCAATTTCTGAGGTAACAGCAGAAACATTTTATTTTATCAGGGAGAAAGAAAAGAAAGGGTGAAGCACAAAACACTTCACTGCTGGAATTTCCTTTACAGGGGACTAGAATGTAAAGTCCATGTTAATAATGGAGTCCCTTCAGAGAATCTCACTCAACTCGGTGCAGTTTGTTCATTCTTAGAACTTGACGGCCATTCATTTTAAACGTACTGCCTTATGAATTAAAGTGCCATTACATTTACTGTGCAAACACACTTTTAACAGCATTTTTAAACAGTTAGCAGTTAAACAAAATATTTGTAAATCTTCAGCCTCAGCTTCAACAATGTTATCAAAGCAAATACAAAATTAAAGCTTATTGCCACTACCTGGGCATTATTGTTATACTGTTCCTTATGAAAAATAAAACAAAGTCCTGAGCCACAATCACAACAATTCTACAGGCAAATTCTCCTCTGTTTTCATTATAGACAGAGCATGAGAATGCAGCACCCACTTTTCACCAATATAATGCACTGTGACTCCGAGGTAATTATGGTTACCGATTGATGTCCAGTAGTCCCCACTGAGAGCAACTACAGCTGCACGTTGTAAAGTTGTCACTTTTACAGTCCACTCCTTTTCATACAACTCGTGTATTCTTGGTGCGATGGTGCGTCTTGATGGCGGCTCATACGTGCTGTCACTTGTTGCGATTCGCACAATGTTTCTCGTCTTCCACAACACTAATGGGCCTACAGTCTGTAACTATCCACTTCGCTATGGCATTTGTTAGCTTCTCCTGCTCTCGTTTATCTATACTTCTCCCGCAAGCTGCATTTAACGTAGTCTGCCGAAGCCTGGCTCCACTTTCTTCTTTGTTGAATGGTTTGCTCGCAACAACAGTGTGCTTGGCGTTAAGGTGATATTTTAGACTGGAAGTACTCCTGTGATAAGAAAATTCAGTTTGGCAGTGGCTACAAACCACTTTGTTTCTGTCAAATCCGCCGCCTGGAAGTACTTTATAATGAAAATGACCCTGTAAAAGTTCTGTTGAGTTACCCTTCTTCTCCATGCTTGTTTTGTTTTCTTCCGCGTTCTCCTTCCTTTTCCGCAGGAGCCAGCAATAGGCGTTAACAAAATAAAAGCATGTAAACAACATACGCAAATGCGCGATAAAATAATTGTCGGTGTTAATAGATTGATGGGTTAACTCGAAATTAACGCATTAACTTGCCCAGCCCTAATATATATATATATATATATATATATATATATATATATATATATATATATATATATATATATATATATATATATATATATGTATGTATTGCGTGGAGGAGTTCAAGTACCTCGGAGTCTTGTTCACGAGTGGGGGAAGAGTGGATCGTGAGATCGACAGGCGGATCGGTGCGGCATCTTCAGTAATGCGGACGCTGTATCGATCCGTTGTGGTGAAGAAGGAGCTGAGCCGGAAGGCAAAGCTCTCGATTTACCGGTCGATCTACGTTCCCATCCTCACCTATGGTCATGAGCTTTGGGTCATGACCGAAAGGACAAGATCACGGGTACAAGCGGCCGAAATGAGTTTCCTCCGCCGAGTGGCGGGGCTCTCCCTTAGAGATAGGGTGAGAAGCTCTGTCATTCGGGGGGAGCTCAAAGTAAAGCTGCTGCTCCTCCATATCGACAGGAGCCAGATGAGGTGGTTCGGGCATCTGGTCAGGATGCCACCCGAACGCCTCCCTAGGAAGGTGTTTCGGGCACGTCCGACCGGTAGGAGGCCACGGGGAAGACCCAGGACACGCTGGGAAGACTATCTCTCCCGGCTGGCCTGGGAACGCCTCGGGATCCCCCGGGAGGAGCTGGACGAAGTGGCTGGGGAGAGGGAAGTCTGGGCTTCCCTGCTTAAGCTGCTGCCCCCGCGACCCGACCTCGGATAAGCGGAAGAAGATGGATGGATGGATCGATGGATGTATTGCCAAAAGTATTTGGCCACCCATTTATAAGATCAGAATCCGGTGGTGTATAAAATCAAGGCATGAAGACTGTTTCTACAAATATTTGTGAAAGAATGGGCCGCTCTCAGAAACTCAGTGATTTTCAGTGTGGAACTGTCATAGGACGCCACCTGTGCAGCAAATCCAGTCCTGAAATTTCCTCTCTCCTAAATATAGTCAACTGTCGGCTTTATTATAAGAAAATGGAAGAGTTTGGGAACAACAGCAACTCAGCCACGAAGTGGTAGGCCACGTAAACTGACAGAAAGGGGTCAGCGGATGCTGAAGCGCATAGTGCAAAGAGGTCGCTGAATTTCTGCACAGTCAGTTGCTACACAGCTCCAAACTTCATGTGACCTTCCAATTAGCCGACGTACAGTACGCATGGGTTTCCATGGCCGTGCAGCTGCATCTAAGCCATACATCACCAAGTCCAATGCAAAGCGTCGGATGCAGTGGTGTAAAGCACTTCGCCACTGGACTCTATAGCAGTAGAGACCCGTTTTATGGAGTGATGAATCACACTTTTCCATCTGGCAATCTGATGGACAAGTCTGGGTTTGGAGGTTGCCAGGAAAACGGTACATTTCGGACTGCATTGTGCCGAGTGTGAAATTTGGTGGAGGAGGAATTATGGTGTGGGGTTGTTTTTCAGGAGTTGGGCTTGGCCCCTTAGTTCCAGTGAAAGGAACTTAGAATGCTCCAGGATACCAAAATATTTTGGACAATTCCATGCTCCCAACCTTGTGGGAACAGTTTGGAGCGGGCCCCTTCCTCTTCCAACATGACTGTGCACCAGTGCACAAAGCAAGGTCCATAAAGACATGGATGACAGAGTCTGGTGTGGATGAACTTGACTGGCCTGCACAGAGTCCTAACCTGCACCCGATAGTGAAGTGAAGTGAATTATATTTATATAGCGCTTTTCTCTAGTGACTCAAAGCGCTTTACATAGTGAAACCCAATGTCTAAGTTACATTTAAACCAGTGTGGGTGGCACTGGGAGAAGGTGGGTAAAGTGTCTTGCCCAAGGACACAACGGCAGTGACTAGGATGGCGGTAGCGGGGATCGAACCTGCAACCCTCAAGTTGCTGGCACGGCCGCTCTACCAACCGAGCTATACCGCCCAAGAACACCTTTGGGATGAATTAGAACGGAGACTGAGAGCCAGGCCTTCTCGACCAACATCAGTGTGTGACCTCACCAATGCGCTTTTGGAAGAATGGTCAAAGATTCCATAAACACACCTTGTGAACAGCCTTCCCAGAAGAGTTGAAGCTGTAATAGCTGCAAAAGGTGGACCAAAATCATATTGAATCCTATGGGTTAGGAATGGGATGGCACTTCAAGTTCATATGTGAGTCAAGGCAGGTGGCCAAATACTTTTGGCAAAATAGTGTATATGTGCATATATAATATATTTTATAAATATATATATATATATATATATATATATATATATGTGTGTGTGTATGTGTGCGTGTGTGTATGTGTGTATATTTATATATACACATATAGACACATACACACACACACACACACACACATATATATATATATATATATATATATATATATATATATATATATATATATATATGTATGTATGTGTGGGAAAAAAATCACAAGACTATTTCATCTCTACAGGCCTGTTTCATGAGGGGGGGTTCCCTCAATCATCAGGAGATGATTGAGGGAACCCCCCCCTCATGAAACAGGCCTGTAGAGATGAAATAGTCTTGTGATTTTTTTCCCACACATACATATATTGCGCTCTACTACGGTATCGAGCACTATTTTTTGGATAACCTTATTAAGACATATATATATATATATATATATATATATATATATATATATATATATATATATATATATATATATATCAATCAGTGTTTCCCACACATTCATTTATTTGTGGCGGCCCGCCACGAAAGAATTACGTCCGCCACAAATGGATTTTTCGGCTTTTGACTCGCTCGACCGCTCATAAAAGCAATGGGACTGTCTGTGAATGTTGCTTGTAGTTACAACTCCGGTGCAGTAGGTGGCGGTAGCCTACTATGCATTGTAACTCTGCCAATAGCACTTAATTCACCTGGTGGGCCAGAAGAAGAAGAAGAAGAAGAGGGACGGACGGACGGACGGACGGGATCAAAATACGAGGGTAATATAGGTTATAGGTAGATAGGTTATAGCTGCATCGCTCGCGGCTCGTCATATATTTAACGTTAATCTGCGATTTCACCGAGCGTTTCACTGACGGTGAGCAGCCTGACGCTGCTTCATTAACACCGCCGCTGTTTGACTCGGGGGCCGGGGCAGACGCACGTAGTAACAGTCACCTGTTTTCATACCGACGAGCTAACGTGTCCCAAGTTATAACCCTGTTGTCAATAAACACACATGGACTGAAGCTAAATTGTCCACTGTCCACTGCAGCATGTGAATGCAATGAAAAGAATAAAATCTGAGCCAACCAGCTGTTAAAATGTTGTCCAGGTTAATGTTTTGGCCATTAAAGGCCCTTCATTTCAAGATTTCAACTGTGATCGGGCTTTAAACAGGTGGCTGACCTGTTCAGATGAGTGTAACTGCTACTGGTCAAATAATGTGAAATAGCATTTAATTTTACATGTATGCAATGCCATTTAAATGTAATTATAGATAATAATAATAATAATAATAATAATAATAATAAATACTGTGTAGTGTTGTAAATAGTCAACGGGAAGGATTTTAGTAAGATATAAGCCATGAGCACTACACAGCCAGAAAAAAACCTAGGCAGGACAAGTAAAAATATTGGGGCAAGTAGATTTGAGAAGTCGGGCAAGTAGAAAAAAACCTTAACGTTGAACCCTGCATGTGTTGAGCTGCTGCCGCTTAAGGTTAGACGGCACTGTACATAGAGCGGTTCTGCTCGTTAGTAATAAATTCTAATGTTGGATGTTCACTCCTTCACACAGATGAGTATAGAAAAATATTTTCAACGGCCGAAAAGGGCTCGATTTGGAGAGGAGGTAGGCCTACAGTCCGGACCACAGGTGCGACCTGTTCAGCAGCAGCAAGAGGAGGAGGAGGAGGTTGACTGATTGTGGCAGGACACCTCTGCCTCTGTTTCACTTCATGTTGCTGGTAAATAATATGGTTGTAGTAGTAGGCTAAAGTTAAATTATTTAGTATTCACTAATTAAAGGGGCAGAGCTTTAAGAGACATTTTAGGTTTTATATTTTATAAGATATATTTTTTGTAAGAACCACAATTAATAAATATATTTCAGTGAATCACTAATTGTTCAAATCTGTATATAAATATGTACATAAAATGTTGTAATTATATTCCAACTCCGCGTTCTTCTTGGTCATCGCCGCTGCCGCCGCCACCCCCCAACCACACCACCACAAATAGATGCCTGTCCTGTGGGAAACACTGTATATATATATATAATATATATATATATATATATATATATATTGGTCTGCTAGCTTCATCTTGGCCTTCCATCTGCCACAGCCTGGATCTATCCTAGCCCCAGCTTGGCCTCTCACTGCCTACAGACTGAGTCTGCTAGCTTCATTTTGGCCTTCCATCTGTCGTATCCTAGCCTCAGACTGACTAAAGCTGGGCCTCTGCTAGCCTTAGCTTGGCCTTCCAACTGTTGTAGCCTCGACATCTGAACTTTGAATATTAAACCTGGGTAGGTAGTAAAACAATTTAACAATGACTTTGACACAAGCTCTCTATTTAGTATTAATGCTTTTTCCTGGACTTGTTTTCTGCAATACACAAAGGTTATTGATATCCACATGTGGGTCAGTGCTAAATAATTTTAACCACCTTCATTTATAGTGTATTTCTGTGTTAAATAGATGTTTTACTCCTTCTGAAATTACTCATTTTGACATTGTGAAACCAAGTAATGTTTTCATCGGGTTACCTTGCCATATGATTTGGAAAATCTTTATATTGCTCTTACTTCTGCTATTAGGCAATGTGCGACCAAATCCAGGCCTAGCTTTATACAACATAAGTACTCCTGATGAATTTAGAGCTAGGTCAGGTCTCGGTTTAATTCATTCAAATATTAGAAGTCTACTGCCAAAATTAGACTTAGTCAAAATCGTGATTCAAACAACCAATGCAGACATCTTTATCTTATCAGAAACCTGGCTAAGCAAAGCAGTCCCTGACAAGGACATTGCTATAAATGGATATACAGGTAATGTCTTCTGATGCGATCATCCTCGAAAAGGTAGAGGAGTGGCTATGTATATATAAAAAATAAAAAATAAATGTTACCTTATTGTCATCATTAAACAATTTGAACTCCTTGCCCTGCAGCTTGAATACTCGCATGGCCAACCTCTCGCAATTGTAGGGTGTAATAGACTTCCCTCTGCCTCCACCGAAGCCCTTGCCTCTCTTGCATCCTTTATGAGTTGGTTAAATGCTAGTGAACTTCTCTTGGTTGGCGATTTAAATTTTGACTGGTTAACTTCCTCTTCTGATAACCTTAAAGCTGTATGCAACTCATTAAATTTAACTCAATTAATCACTTCCCCAACTCGTCCAATACTAAAAACTCATCAAAATCATCTTTACTTGATTTAATTCTAACCAACGCTCCCCATAAGTACACTGGTACTGGGGTGTTTGTCAATGACTTGAGTGATCATTGTACAATTGCAGCTGTAAGAAACTGCAAGCTACCAAAATCAAAACCCACTATTACATGCAAAAGAGATATTAAAAACGTTTGCCTCCCAGCTTTTATATACGACTTAGCTGCCTTTCAGTGGAACAGAGTTGCTTTAATTGATGATATTGAGATAGCGTTGAAATACTTTAATAATAAATTTCAACGTATAGTCAATAAACATGCTCCCTTTCGAAAATTTAGAGTTAAAGGTCGAAATAATCCCTGGTTTTCCTCTGAAATTGGAAACCTTCACAAAGAGAGAGACGTTGCTTGGGGCAGGGCTCGACAAACAAAGACAGAGGTTGACTGGCTTAGCTTTCGCCAGCTTAGAAATAAATGTACTTCGCTTGTTAAGAGAGCCAAGTCTGATTTTTACCTGCATAAATGCAAAAAACATATAAATGACCCCAAAAAGTTTTGGCAAACCATAAAAGCTTCTTTAAATCATGTGACAACAAATGACTTTCCAAGTCCTTTAATTACTCAATCTGGTACTTTGTCTGATAAGACAACTATATCAAATTGTTTTAATAAGTATTTTGTTTCTGCCGGATCCTTGTTTGAGTCGTTGAATCCTCAATTGTCAAATGTTGGTTTAACTAATGTTAATATACCAAATACACCACAGGCTGTAAATAGAATAGAATTCACACCTGTATCAGTATCTGAGGTAAACAGTGCACTAAAGAGCCTGGACACAACTAAAGCAGCAGGACCTGACCAAATTAAACCCTTTTTCTTAAAATTGCCTGCTGATTTTGTTGCTGAGCCTCTCTCGCATATTTTTAACCTAAGTTTAACAAGTAAAAGCATTCCAAAAATCTGGAAATCGGCCTTTGTTCTTCCACTGCTTAAAGGGGGTGAACCCACAAATATAAATAATTACAGACCAATTTCTAAATTATGCATTTTAGCAAAATTGTTTGAGAAGATCATCAGTAACCAGTTAAAGGATTTTTTAGAATCAAACAATATTTTATCTCCATTTCAATCTAGTTTTAGAAAACACCACACTATTACAGCTCATCTTAAGGTCCTCAATGACTTAATCGAGGCTGTAGACGGCAATAAATATTGTGTCGCCCTATTTATTGATTTGTCAAAAGCATTTGACACAGTAGACCACAGTCTGTTAATTCAAGCCCTTCATCACGTTGGATTATCTACAAATGCAGCTGCTTGGTTCACAGACTATCTTTCCAGCAGAAAGACCTCTTCATTACTGGACATTACCAAAGGAGTTCCACAAGGCTCAGTGCTGGGGCCCATTTTATTGTCTATCTACTTCAATAATCTTTGCAATAATTTGTCAAATGCAATGTACCATTTTTATGCAGACGACACCGTTATTTATTGCTGTTCAACCTCCATCACTCAGGCTTTTGAGTTTTTACAAGCTGCTTTTGGTGTCATCCAGGCTCGCTTATTTGAACTTAAATTGGTTTTAAATACAGATAAAAGCAAGGTAATGGTTTTCTCTCATTCAAGGGTACTACTGGAAAATATTCCAAATATTGTAACATCAAATGGAAACCCTATAGAGCAGGCCTTAAATTACAAGTACTTGGGTTTTACTCTTGATCAGGAGCTTTCATTTAAAGCCCATATTAACAACTTGGTCTCTAAGCTTAGGGTAAAGCTTGGTTTCTTTTTTAGAAATAAAAACTGCTTCTCTCGTAAAGTCAGAAAGAAATTGGTGACAGCAACTATCTTGCCCGTAATTGATTATGGAGACGTGCTTTATTTCAGTGCTTCATCTAAATGCCTCCAGTCTTTGGACACTGTCTTTCACTCAGCACTAAGATTTGTTACTGGCTGTCGTAGTCTCACCCACCACTGTCAACTGTATATGAAATCAAACTTATCTTCATTGAGTGCACGCAGATACACACATTGGCTGACTATCATTTGTAAGACTCTTTTAGGTTAAATGCCTCCATACTTGTGTACTTTGATACAAAGAAAAAAACAGCTCTTATGCATTACGCTCTAACACTTTTTATGTTTTAACTGTTCCTCATGTACGGACTGAATTTGGCAAAAGAGCTTTTGGTATTGCTGCCCCTCTGGCATGGAATGCATTGCAGACGAAACTGAAACTCACTGAACTACTTCCATTTGGAGCCTTCCGTTCTGTCCTGAGGGACAGACAGCGAGAGACGTTTGCACAGTGCCTGTGTTTTTAAAAGGTGTACCGGTAAATCTTTATTGTTTTACAGCTCTCTTTTATGTATTTTCAAATGTATGTCTTAAC
The DNA here is from genome assembly GCF_033978685.3 of Nerophis lumbriciformis. Classification (NCBI taxonomy): domain Eukaryota; kingdom Metazoa; phylum Chordata; class Actinopteri; order Syngnathiformes; family Syngnathidae; genus Nerophis; species Nerophis lumbriciformis. The sequence continues at coordinate 8,077,751 of NC_084576.2, forward strand.
GTATTACTTTTTGAAACTGCTCTGTGACGTGTGCTGTTGACCTCTTGGCCAGGTCACCCTTGTGAAAGAGATCTTGTTCTCAATGGGTTTCTTATCTGGTTAAATAAAGGTTCTATATATGTATGTATATATATATGTATGTGTATACATATGTATGTGTATATATATATATATATATATATATGTATGTGTATACATATGTATGTGTATATATATATATATATATATATATATGTATGTGTATACATATGTATGTGTATATATGAATATGAATATGTATATATATACGTGTATATATATATATATATATATGTATGTTTATATATATATATATATATATATATATATATATATATATATATATATATATATATATATATATATATGTATGTGTGTATGTATAGGTATGTATATATGTATGTATATGTAAATCAGACGCGATTGCTCTAAGACTTGCTCAGCTTCCACTACAATGTCAAAAAATAAGTGATTATATATATAGTGTTGTGTGTACATGTTATTGACTAAATATGCGCTACAACGCGCTCTTCTGTTCAGAATCAGCTTCATATCACTGGTAACGACGCGACTTTCCTCTCTCTCATTACCGCAGCTTCACGGTGCTTTAAACAGTGTAGGCGCTGGCCGTCCACAGAGTTCAATAGGGAAGTGAAACGAGACGAGTCATTCGATAAATGCTGGGCTCTGTCCCGCCCATCGGACGTGCAATGTTTCTGGGGGTGCATGGGGCAGTGGGTCACGACGCGGCTTTCCTCTCTCTCATTCCCGCAACTTCACAGTGCTTTAAACAGTGTAGACGTTGGCCGTCCACAGAGTTCAATGGGGAAGCATACACTGCAGCGAAATGAGACGAGTCATTCGATAAATGCTGGGCTTTGTCCCGCCCATCGGACGCTCAACGTCTCTGGGGGTCTGTGGGGCAGAGGGCTGGCCTTGACTGGCCCGAATGCTAAACTTCTGCATTCAGAACAACATTCAGAACAACTTTTGTTGTTCTGAGTTGAAACGGAGACTTTCCTGATTCCTCTTAGGGACATTGTTAAAAACGACTAGCGACAAATAGAACTTCCATTTCTGGTCTTTTTGTTTTTGGAGACTGACTTCTTTCACTCTGCAGTTTCTGTCCTTACCGAGCAGTGGGTGCTGCTGAGCCCCTCCACCGTCTCAAAGCACTCACAGGCGGACACACTTGGCACTAGCCTCGCACCAGTAGCAAGCTGCACATAATGGCAGATCATTTTAATGTTGTGGACCGGATTTTGGCGAAGCCATTTGATGGTCTTCCTTACGAAAAAAACTTGGAATTAAACAGGAGGGCAGATCAATTCCTCAGTTTAATTTGGTGCAAAAGGTGGGGAAAAGTAACAGGTCTTTTCAGCTGACCTGTTATGACAAAGTGAGCTGGCTGACTGGAAGTGTTGTAACAAATAAAATGTACTGTTGGCCATGCCTCTTGATGAAACCATCTTAGGGATGTGTTTGTCTGGTCAAAAGTGGGTTTTGGTGATCTTTCTAACTTTGACAGGTCATACAAAAGGCATGAAAAAAGTTATGAATATGTGAATGCATGTGCAAGGTTAAGTTGCCTGGGCAGAGTCAGGGTTGAGCATGCAATCAATGACGGTGCTCGCATTCAAGTGGCAAAACATAATGAAACGGTCAAACAAAACAGAGCTTTCCTAAACCGCCTTATTGTTGTGACTTCCTTGCTTGGCTGTCAGGAGCTGTCATTTCGGGGGCTTGATGAGAGTGTTGAGTCATCCAACAAGGGGAATTACAGGGAGTTTACAGAAGCATTCGCTAAATATGATTCTGTCCTCGCCACACAATTCCAGTCATCAGCTATGTTTTCTGGTATGTCCCATGCAATCCAAAATGACTTGATCACTGCTTTTTCAGCCACTGTTTCTGATGAGATCAAGGATGGAATTCAGGCTGCTCCCTTTGTTGCATGGCAGGTGGATGAAACAACTGATATAGCTTGTCATGCTCAACTCTGTCATTGTTCACTATGTGGATAGGGCAGGTAAAATTCAGGAGCACTTTATTGGATTGTTTGATGTTTCTGTTTCTGTTTTCGAAGTCTTGAATGAGAACATGCAGGGCTACAATTTCAGGGAGAAACTTGTGGCGCAAACCTATGATGGGGCTGCTGTCATGGCTTCAGCTCTCAAAGGTTTGCAGGCCAAAGTTAAAGCAATAGCCCCCGGTGCAATATTTGTGCATTGCTATGCACACAGACTGAACCTGCTTCTGTCTCAGGGGGCTAAATGCTTATCTGAGTGCAGAATATTTTTTGCATCACTCTATGGGTTTGCCACATTTTTCTCAAAATCCACAAAGAGGATGTCTTTTCTTGAGTCTGCAGGCTGCTCAAGGTTGCCCAGAAATGGTCCTACACGAATTTTACATCACGGATAGTGAGCACGGTGGAAAACAATTATGATGCCCTCCTGCAAACTTTTGAGATGATCATTGCAGGCTTTCTGATGAAACTGGAGGATTTTGAGTTTGTGTTCATGTTGTACACATATGAACAAATCTTCTCTGAGACTGATGTAGTGTTTGACATTCTCCAGCAGAAAGCTATAGATGTTCTGTACTGCAAGAATATAATTGAGTCTCTTCTTGCTTTTGTCAAAGAGAAGAGGTCAGACGGGGCTTTCCAAGCTGTTTATGCCAAAGCAGCAGATCTCACATCAGACCCACAAACTGAGCCCCTGAGCAAACGCCGTCTGTCACAACTACAGCATCCCAAGGAGCACTACCGACTAGGGTTCCTAGACGGTAGGGCGGCATAGCTCAGTTGGTAGAGTGGCCGTGCCAGCAATTTGAGAGTTCCAGGTTCAATCCCCACTTCCGCCATCCTCGTCACTTCCGTTGTGTCCTTGGGCAAGACACTTTACCCACCTGCTCCCAGTGCCATCCACACTGGTTGAAATGTAACTTAGATATTGGGTTTCACTATGTAAACGCTTTGAGTCAATAGAGAAAAGCGCTATATAAATATAATTCACTTCACTTCGCTACAGATATCTGTACATGGCCATCCTAGACAATCTCACAGAGCAGATACCTCTGCGTTTTTCAAATCTGGAAAGTCTGCGCTTCTTGGAATTAGTCAATCCAGGGAAAGTTGATGAGATGAGACAAGTGTTTCCAGAGGAGGCATTTCAGAGTGTCCTGAAAAGTTTTGGCCAGCTCTTTGATTCAGGGAGACTGAGGTCTGAACTTCAAGTGCTATATTCAAACTAGGACTTGCAGGGCAACAGGGGAAAGCTATGTGATTTCTTGCTGTTTCTAAAAGACATGGAGTTGGACAGTGCAATGCCTCAGGTGTACAAACTATTGTCATTAGTGGCAACGTTTGGAGCTACATCTGTAGATGTAGAGAGGAGCTTCTCCTGTTTAAAGCGGCTCAAGTCTTACACCCACAACACCATGGGCCAATGCCGTTTAAGCAGCCTAGCTCTGCTGGCCATTGAGAGGGCACTTGTCAAATCCCTGGAAAAAGACGCATTCTTGGTACAACAGGGTCTCAGATCACTTTCTTACAAAGGAACGGAGGGTAGAATTTACGTATAAATAGACCAACACATTTTATGATGTCGGCCGAAATTGAGCTTCCTCTCCTTGAGAGACCAGCATCCGCCACTGATATATATATTAAAAATGTGACCCATAAAAGTCATAAAAATGGGGTCCCACTTTTTTGTAACCATTTTGAAAACAAATGATAAATGTATGCATTATCCTGTTATACTTCACATTCTATATTGTTTTGGAAAAAGGTTGTCAAAAACGTTACCTAATTCATTAAAAAAATTATAAAAAAGAAAAAAAAAAGTCATGCATATGTAAATGTATTCAGTTATAAACATTCATTCACTTTCTCTTTCTTTCATGGATCTAAACTTTACCACTGCCGCATCAAAATCAAAGTTCTCTGGCTGACAAGGACCACTGACATATCTCATCTCTGTATATTTTACTAAAATACCCTTATGGGCAATACATATATTAAAATCAAGTACCTACTGTACTGTTTACTTGTTGAAATAACCTTTTTAGAGCAAATATCTACTCAAACAACCACTTTGCTGCTGCCAAAATATGATTTGAAGGGTATTTCAACAAGTAAACAGTACAGTAGATACTTGAGTTTGATATATGTAACGCCCATAAACGTATTCTAGTAAAATATGCAGAGATACGATGTGTCAGTATCAAAATATTACATTAAATACATTTGTGGCAGCAGCAAAGTGGTCGTTTGGGTATATTTTAGCTTTGTAAAGGGTATTTAAAAAAATAAAAAGTATAGTCGGTACTTGATTTTGATATTTGTAATGCCCATAAGGATATTCTAGTAAAATATGCGTGTGTAAATATACGATGTGGAGATATAAAAATATTGCGTTGAATCACTTTTTGTCAGGCAATATTACATTTAATGAACATTTTACATGAATTAATATATCCAAACACTTTATAAATATGTATTATGTGCACAAAGAAATAACAGTTACTTAATTGTATGTATCTTACAAACAAGAAAGAGGTTTTATCACATCAACATCGGACTAACAACAGTCCTTTAAATCTCATTAATACCACAGAAAAGGCAAACTGTCATTTTCCGGACACGATAAAGGCTTAAATAATGTCAAACACGTAGCGTTACAATAACCATGAAGATAAGGTGTTTGTCTTACACCTAGTAATCTGCTGTGGACAGACGAAGCCAAGCAATGCAGGTTTAGCGAGCGGCACGCGCTCCCGACAAGGAAATTATTTTTTGGCAGGCAACCACATTTTGGCACAACACCGGCAAATATAAAACAAAACAAAACGCCGGCAGAAAAACAAGCAAACCGGAGTTTTGACCTGGAGAACGCAGAATCGGTAAAAAAATTTAAAAAAGCGCAGACTTCCGGAAATGCGCGTCCTTTCTGATTTCAATGCGTAAAAAAACACAAAAAGTGCGTTAACGCCAACATTGCCTCCGTATCATGCTACGTATGGCAGAAATCCACTTGTTACGGCGGTCAACGGTATGCACCAAGTAGCGGGAAAAAACACGATTCGATATAGCGCATCCGTAGTGGCGCAACGCTGCAACTGCAGTTAAAATACGTAGCTGCCACAGCCGGAGCTTTACGCTGTGTTGAGCGATATCAATCGCTCTGGCTGGGGGTGTCAAAATAGTACAAGGAGGCGGCCGCCAGGCAATTTTGAACGCAGGAAAAACCCTGATTATCAATAAATGTATCTTACCACCATCAAGGTATTTATTATTATCATCATTATTATAAATAATATTAAATGCATCTTACCACCAACAATGTGTTTATTATTATCATCATTATTATAATTATTAATTAATGTATCTCACTACTATCAATGTGTTTATAATAATCATTATTATAATTATTATTAAATGTTTCTTACCACATCAATGTGTCTATTATTATCATCATTATTATTATCATTAAATGTATCTTACCACCGCCAATGTGTTTATTATCATCATCATTATTGTTAAAAGTATCTTACCACTATCAATGTGTTTACTATTATCATCATTATTATTAAATGTATCTTACGACTATCGATGTGTTTATTATTATCATTATCATAATTATTACTAAATGTGTCGTACCACTATTAATGTGTTTATTATTACCAGGGGTCCCCAAACTACGGCCCGCGGGCCGGATCCGGCCCCCCAGCATCCAAAATCCGGCCCACGGGAAGTCCCAAGTTTAAAAAAAAGTATATATATATATATATATATATATATATATATATATATATATATATATATATATACACACAGCCCGGCCTCCGGCCAATTTTTTTAACCCAATGCGGCCCACGATTCAAAAAGTTTGGGGACCCCTGATTATTATCACCATCATTAGCATCATTATTGAATGTATCCTACCATTATCAATGTGTTTATCATCATCATCATTATTATTAATATTAAATAAATGATAAATGGGTTGTACTTGTATAGCGCTTTTCTACCTTCAAGGTACTCAAAGCGCTTTGACACTACTTCCACATTTACCCATTCACACACACATTCACACACTGATGGAGGGAGCTGCCATGCAAGGCGCTAACCAGCACCCATCAGGAGCAAGGGTGAAGTGTCTTGCTCAGGACACAACGGACATGACGAGGTTGGTACTAGGTGGGGATTGAACCAGAGACCCTCGGGTTGCGCACGGCCACTCTCCCACTGTATCTTACCATCAATGTGTTTATTATTACCATCATTATTAATATTATTATTAAATGTATCTTACCACTATCAATGTGTTTATTGTTATCATCATCATTATTGTGAATATTAAATGCATCTTACCACCATCAAGTGTTTATTATCATCATTATTATAATTATTATTACATGTATCTTACCACTTTCAATGTGTTTATTATCATCATCATTATTATTAAATGTATCTTATCAAGATCAATGTGTTTATTATTATCAATATTATTAATTTTTGTATTAAATGTATTGTACCACCATCAATGTGTTTATTATCATCATCATTATTATTATCAAATATATCTTACCGCCATCAATGTATTTATTATTATCATCATCATTATTTTTTATTAAATGTATCTTACCACCATTAATGTGTTTATTATCATCATCATTATTATTATTAAATATATCTTACTACCATCAATGTGTTTATTATCATCATCATTATGTTTTATTAAATGTATCTTACCACCATCAATGTGTTTATTATTATCATCATTATTATAATTATTATCAAATGTATTGTACTATCGATGTGTTTATTATTATCATCATCATTATTATAATTATTATTAAATGTATCGTACCACCATCAATGTGTTTATTATCATCATCATCAATATCATTATTAAATGTATCTTACCACTATCAATGTGTTCATTATTATCATCATCATTATTGTTAATATTAAACGCATCTTACCAACATCAATGTGTTTATTATCATCATCATTATTATTAAATGTATCTTACCACATCAATGTGTTTATTATTATCATCATTATTATAATTATTATTAAATGCATCTTACCAACATCAATGTGTTCATTATCATCATCATCATTATTATTAAATGTATCTTACCACCATCAATGTGTTTATTATCATCATTATTATTATTGCATACCTGCCAACTTTTGAAATCAGAAAAACCTAGTAGCCAGGGTCCAGGGGCCGCAGGCCCCGGTAGGTCCAGGACAAAGTCCTGGTGGGGGGTTCAGCTTCGCCCCCCGACGCAAAATGATTATTAGCATTCAGACAGGTTCAAATGTTGCTAAAACCATCACTTTTCTATCAGTCACAGTGACTTTTCAAAACAAAAATATTACAGCAAAAATCATATGGGTTGATTGACATGTTTATTCTGTAAGCTAACTTCAATAGTTTGAAATTATTTTGACAGTTAATGCCAGTTATCCTGTCAACCTTTCACAAGACTTCAATTAGTTAATTGAAAGTATAAACAGTATAAACACTTTTTACAGTAAACAAATGGTGAAACAGTACTAAACAATTCCATTAAAAAAAAAATTGGTGTCATTATTAACTTTCTGTCCAAGCTTGTATAATCTACTGCCTTGTTCAATTGTAAAAAATATTCTGTGCCTAAAATTCACATTTCTATCACAATTATCATACTGTAAACATGGTAAAATTAATAGTCCTGTCAATAGCATGGAATTACAATTCAAATGTAGTTTTTTTGTAAGCCTTTCAAAAGAATTCAAAATATGAAAAATTAATGAAAATTAATTTAAGCCATCAGACACTTGAAAAGTGGCACATCACATCTCTAATGTAATCATTTTAACTTTTCAACAGAAATAGCACTGCAAAAATATTAAGGACATACTTCTGTATTTTTGTAGTTATGCTGTCAACATTTAACAAGATTTCTTCAACTTGGACTTGAAAGCATAAATAGTATAAACACTTTTAACAGTATAACAGTACTAAACAATTCCAATAGATAACATTGGTGTCATTACCTTTTTGTTTGCTCAATTATTGCCTCCGTAAATAAAACTTCGGCATTTATCACATCCAAAGAATCTGTTTAGGCGACGAAAAACGTTGAAAGTTTTCCACTTGTATCGCTAGCAACGGCATTAGACTTGTGTTTTTTTGTCCCAACGTGGTCTTTTACATCGCTAATTCCTCCGTGTCCGATCGAAAAATCTTGTCTGCACAAGGTGCAATTCGCGTAGTTTTCACCCTTTTTGGAACGGATAATTATTCCCGGATAGGCTTTTGAATATTCTTCACGGAATGACTGCAGTTTTCTTTTCGGTTTAAGACTCGTTTGCGATTTTTCTCCGGCTGATTCCATGATCGTTCGCTCGTTTGGAAACAATGGCAACTGGTCCCTCGTGCTTGGCAGCGGTGCTATAAATAGACTCGCGCATGGCATTCGGAATGGCTCGATAGGAAGTTACGGGAAGCAGTGTCGATTGTCATTGTGGTTACGCGATTTTGTGAATAAAACTTTAAAAAAAATATTTTTTTTTAATTAATGAAAAACCGTATTTTTTTATCACTGCAACCGTAACCCGGAATAGGTTGATGAAAACCGTACTAATTACGGGAAAACCGGAGTAGTTGGCAGGTATGTTATTGTTAAATGTATCTTACCACCATCAATGTGTTTATTATTATCATCATCATCATTATCATCATTAAATGTATCTTACCACTATCAATGTGTTTATTATTATTATCATCATTATTATTATTATGAAATGTACCTTACTACCATCAATGTGTTTATTATCATCATCATTATTATTAAATGTATGAATGTCGTCTGTCTATCTGTGTTGGCCCTGTGATGAGGTGGTGACTTGTCCAGTGAGTCAATGAGTATATTATTATCATCATTATATAATAATGAGTATATTATTATCATCATTATTATTAAATGTATCTTACCACTATCAATGTGTTTAATATTATCACCATCAATATAATTATTATCAAATGTATCTTACCACTATCAATGTGTTTATTATCATCATCATCATCATTATAATTATTATTAAATATATCTTACTACCATCAATGTGTTTATTATCATCATCATTATTATTAAATGTATGAATGTCGTCTGTCTATCTGTGTTGGCCCTGTGATGAGGTGGCGACTTGTCCAGGGTGTAACCCGCCTTCCGCCCGAATGCAGCTGAGATAGGCTCCAACACCCCCGCGACCCCGAACGGGACAAGCGGTAGAAAATGGATGGATGGATGGTATCTTACCACTATCAATGTGTTTATTAGTATCATCATCATTATTAGAGTGTCTGCCCTGAGATCGGTAGGTCGTGAGTTCAAACCCTGGCCGAGTGAGAGCGGTAGGTCGTGAGTTCAATCCCCGGCCGAGTCATACCAAAGACTATAAAAATGGGACCCATTACCTCCCTGCTTGACACTCCGCATCAAGGGTTGGAATTGGGGGTTAAATCACCAAAATGATTACCGGGCGCGGCCACCGCTTCTGCTCACTGCTCTCCTCACCTCCCAGGGGGTGATCAAGGGTGATGGGTCAAATGCACAGGATCATTTCCCCACACCTAGTGTGTGTGTGCCAATCATTGGTACCTAAAAATTGTAATTATTATTAAACGTATCTTACCACTATCAATGTGTTTATTATTATCATCATCATCATCATTATTATCAAACGTATGTATCTTACCATTAGCAATGTGTTTATTATTGTTATTAACATCATAATTATAATTATCACTAAATGTATCTTACACTATCAATGTGTTTATTCATATCATTATCATTATCATAATTATTATTAAATGTCTGCGATGAGGTGGCGACTTGTCCAGGGTGTACCCCGCCTTCCGCCCGATTGTAGCTGAGATAGGCTCCAGCGCCCCCCGCGACCCCAAAGGGAATAAGCGGTAGAAAATGGATGGATGGATTATTAAATGTATCTTACCACATCAATGTGTTTATCATCACCATCATTATTATAATTATTATTAAATGTATCATACCACCATCAATGTGTTTATTATCATCATCATTATTATTATTAAATGTATCTTACCACTATCAATGTGTTTATTATCATCATTATTATAATTATTAAATGTATCTTACCACTATCAATGTGTTTATTATTATCATCATTACTATAATCATCATTAAATGTATCGTACCACCATCAATGTGTTTATTATCATCATCATTACTATAATTATCATTAAATGTATCGTACCACCATCAATGTGTTTATTATTATCATCATTATTATTATTATTGAATGTAACTTACCACTATCAATATGTTTATTATTATCATTATCTTACCACATCATCATTATTATTATTAAATGTATCTTACCACATCAATGTGTTTACTATTATCATCGTTATTATAATTATTAAATGTATTTCACCACTATTGATGTGTTTATTATTATCATCATCATTATTATAATTATCATTAAATGTATCGTACCACCGTCAATATGTTTTTAATTATCATCATCATCATCATTATAATTATTATTAAATGTATCGCACCACAATCAATGTGTTTATTATCATCATCAGTATTGTAATTATTATTAAATGTATCTTACCACCATCAATATGTTTAATATTGTCATCATTATTATTTTTATTATTATTAAATGTATCTTACCAATATCAATGTGTTTATTATTATCATTAGCATTATTAATATTGTTATTATTACTAAATGTATCCTACCACTATCAGTGTTTATTATTATCATCATCCTTATTATTATCATTAAATGTATCTTATCACTATAAATTAATTATACAACTCACAATGTGAAGTACTTTGAGAGTCTAGAAAAGGGTTTTATAAAGGTAATCTCTTATTAGAAATGTGTAATTATGTTTTAACCACTCTAACCACTAGGCCACCTACTCAGTGGCCTAGTGGTTAGAGTGTCCGCCCTGGTAGGTTGTGAGTTCAAACCCCGGCCGAGCCATACCAAAGACTATAAAAGTGTGACCCATTACCTCCCTGCTTGGCACTCAGCATCAAGGGTTGGAATTGGGGGTTAAATCACCAAAAATTATTCCCGGGCGCGGCCACCGCTGCTGCCCACTGCTTCCCTCACCTCCCTACCATGAATTGATTAACGTGGACCCCGACTTAAACAAGTTGAAAAACGTATTGGGGTGTTACCATTTAGTGGTCAATTGTACGGAATATGTACTGTACTGTGCAATCTACTAATAAAAGTTTCAATCAATCAATCAATCAATCAATCAATCAAAGAGGGTGAACAAGGGGATGGGTCAAATGCAGAGGACACATTTCACCACACCTAGTGTGTGTGTGAAACAATCATTGGTACTTGAACTTTTCCGCATTGCACAAAAACCAAGACTTTGGGTTAAAAAGTAGAAAAGCATCCATAATGCACCAGGGTGTGATGCCATTAAAGGCCAATCATTTAAAAAGTGACTCCAAAAAGTCTTGTGTACCTTGCTGTGTTTCCTTGGAGAGTATCGGTCCATTTGAAGTTCTGGATGTACCTCATCTTGTTGTCCTGTGTACTACCATCCAAGGGTACGATAAAGCCTGTGGTAGCACAAACGTAAAGTAATCTGTCATGCTAGAAATAACTTTTATTACACATGTCACAGTCAGGAAAGAAAAATGACTGAATACTCAAGTATCACTGAGAATATTCTATTCTTGTGTCATTCATCCTCATTCCTTAGCAGTGAGCTCGCGGCATTTTTGTTCGATTTTTAGCTCGACTTGTCTTGAAAACAAAACGTCTAAATATGGATTATTTAAGTATGTTGAAAATGCAAAAACAAACAGAGAGCAAAACAAAACAGGACAAGACGAGAAGGCATGCTAAGCGCTAATCTATCTTAAATGTGAAAGAAACAAAAAAATGATAAATGTTATGTACACTTCAACAGAAGTCTAAGCTGTTACAGTAGGGCTGTCGCTCTTTGGCCAACACACAATTCAATTTGATTCTTGGGAATGACGATTCGATTTAGAATTGATTCTCGAGTCATAATCAATACTTCTTTAATAACATTGGGGGCCAGTTCTATGATTACCAACATTCCTCCATAAAATTGACAACTTTGATGAAGTGTTATCTGCTCAGCAAGTGTGGGCATCTACATCAACAATACCATTGCCTGGCTGGTAAGGACAGATTTGGATTTATTTGAATCGATTAAGAACCACTACAAATAAGAATCGCAAATCATTCAAAAATCTTTATTTGGACACCCCTCGTTCCAGGTAATATCAGGAAATGAGCAAGTAGATGAATAAGAGAATAATATGTGCGACAACACTGAGATATAGATATGAATGAGTAGATACGACACACATCATTGTGCTGTTTGCTTACAATGTCTAAATATTCATGTTGTACGCAATCACACACCATTATTCATGTTGTACGTTATCGCATACATGGACAGCCACATGAGGAGGCCTGTATACATACTGTACATCAATGACAGATGCATCAATAATGGATGGATGAGTTAGGTCTTTAGTAAGCATGTATACATACTGTACATCAATGACAGAAGCATCAATAATGGATGGATGAGTTAGGTCTTTAGGAGGTGTGTATACATACTGTACATCAATGACAGATGCATCAACATTGGATGGATGAGTTAGGTCTTTAGGAGGCGCGTATACATACTGTACATCAATGACAGATGCATCAACATTGGATGGATGAGTTAGGTCTTTTGGAGGCGTGTATACATACTGTACATCAATGACACATGCATCAACATTGGATGGATGAGTTAGGTCTTTAGGAGGCATGTATACAGTATATACTGTACATCAATGACAGATGCATCAATAATGGATGGATGAGTTAGGTCTTTAGGAGGGAGGCGTGTGTACAACAATGACAGATGCATCAATAATGGATGGATGGGTTGGGTCTTTAGGAGGCGTGTATACACAGTGTTGGGACTAACGCGTTACAAAGTAACGCGTTACTGTAACGCCGTTAGTTTCGGCGGTAACTAGTAACCTAACGCGTTATTTTTTTATATTCAATAACTCAGTTACCGTTACTACATGATGCGTTACTGCGTTATTTTACGTTATTTTTTATGTAGTATCGGCTAGAAACTGAGGATCTGAGTGTGTTTTATTCCAGCGAAGCAGAGACGTGCTTCTGATTCTTCCTCTGCGCTCTCTGTGTGTGCGTGTGACTGTGTGTCTGAGTGTGGGAAGGGGAGGGGAGGGGAGGGGGGTGCGCAATACAACCGTTGGCCAACAAAAAAGTAACCACAGAACACTATACGCCTATACGGTATAGTGTTCTGTGGTTACTTTTTGGTTGGCCAAGCGGACGTGACGACAGGCTGTACCCACTCAGATCCGCACAGACCGGGAGGGGGCGTGCCTTAAGTCCGGCTGGAAATCGGCAGAAATTTGGAGAATGGTTGTCCCAGGGAGAGGCAGTGAAATTCGGGAGGGTTGGCAAGTATGAGATATTCTCACTTCTTTTCTTTTGTCGAGCACAAAGAAAAGAACATTTTAGTTAAATGTAAGTTGTGTCTTGGATCAAAGATCCCGTCTACTGCCCAAAACAACAATTCAAATCTGCCTGGTTAGGCTCTGTGTATGTCACGTGTGCCTTCCTTAGGTGAAGCCAGCTTTACAGCTATGTTGTTGATTGATTGATTGATTGATTGAAACTTTTATTAGTAGATTGCACAGTACAGTACATATTCCGTACAATTGACCACTAAATGGTAACACCCAAATAAGTTTTTTAACTTGTTTAAGTCGGGGTCCAGATACAGATATATACTATCAAATATATACTAACATCATAATACAGTCATCACACAAGATAATCATCAGGGTATATACATTGAATTATTTACATTATTTACAATCCGGGGTGTGGGATATGGAGGGGGGGGTTAGGTTTGGTTGGTATCAACACTTCAGTCATCAACAATTGCATCATCAGAGAAATGGACATTGAAACAGTGTAGGACTGACTTGGTAGGATATGTACAGCAAGTAGTGGACACAGAGAGAGAGATCAGAAAGTATAAGAAAAAGTGTCTACATTTGATTATTTACAATCCGAAGAGGTATTATGTGGAAGGGAGGGTGTTAGTTTAGGGTTGTAGTTGCCTGGAGGTGTTCTTTTAGTGCGGTTTTGAAGGAGGATAGAGATGCCCTTTCTTTTACACCTGTTGGGAGTGCATTCCATATTGAAGTGGCATAGAAAGAGAATGAGTTAAGACCTTTATTAGTTCGGAATCTGGGTTTAACGTGGTTAGTGTTAGTGTTAGTGTTATTATGCTGTTTGTTACTTATGTATGTTATGTTGCAGCTATTTAAAACAGTTTTGTCAATTTGTTCTGGCCTGAAATAAATTGGCCCTTTGAAACATATCTTTGTCTTTGTGTGTTGTATGTAGAGCACATTGCTTAGCAGAGTTCAGTGATGCAAATGTATGTCAAGTTGATCAACAGATTGTATTATTCTCCAGTGCAATAACAGTACTAAAATGAATACTAAAAGGGCATTAATGGGAGCTTTAAAAAAAAAAGTAGAAGAAGTAACTAAATAGTTACTTTTCACAGTAACGCATTACTTTTTGGTGTAAGTAACTGAGTTAGTAACTGAGTTACTTTTGAAATAAAGTAACTAGTAACTGTAACTAGTTACTGTTTTTCAGTAACCAACCCAACACTGTGTATACATAATGTACATCAATAATGGATGAATAACCCAATTGTGAGGTGGTCATAAGGAGCAGAGACTGAGTTAGGTCTCCAGCTCCACACAAAACATCAAATTGATCATTGACTTCACATGTCACGCAATATTGCGTTACATTTTGGAAGTGTGTCTACATTCTGTAAAGCGCCATTTTGAAATTTTAATTGAAGAGATTATGTTCAGTTCAGTTCAGTTTCAGTTTATTTTGAACATGCATACGATACAATGTAATGCATCACACAATTCCAGTTGTTCATTACAGCACGCCCGAAAAGGAGTAGGAAGAAGCAGAGCTTATTTAATCCTACCCCTTTTCATACCATAGCAATTTTATTCAATTTCCTTGTTCTCTGTAACAGAACAATGAACAAATAAATAATAAATAAATAATATACCATAGTAAGCATAAATAATCTTTGTCTCAATATAAAAAAAAGGGGGAAAAAGGGTTGAAGATGTTCATCATAATTCTTGTTCTGTGTACTTTGTGAACACTTGCAGTTTGAACCGTCTCTTAAATTGAATCATATTGGTGCTTTGTTTGATTTCTTTGCTTAATCCATTCTATAATTTAATTCCAGATACTGATATACTAAAGGTTTTAAGTGTTGTTCGAGCATACAAATGTTTTAAATTAGATTTTCCTCTAAGGTTATATTTCTCCTCTTTTGTTGAGAAGAATTGTTGTATATTCTTAGGTAGCAGGTTATAGTTTGCTTTGTACATATTTTTTGCTGTTTGCAAATGCACCAAATCGTTGAATTTCAATAATTGTGATTTAATAAATAAAGGGTTTGTATGATCTCTATATCCAACATTATGTATTATTCTAATTCAGGGGTGTCAAACTCAAATAAAGTGGGCCAAAATTTTAAACTGAACAAAGCCGCGGGCCAATACCCAGAATCCCAGGCAGCCCTAACTCTTCCGGGCTGCAATATACACCCCCGCTACCAGCAAATCCCCCCTCGTCCCCTCCGTGCGTCGGTTGAGGTGGGCGGGGTTGGGGGGCGGGGTTTGGTGCATTTCCAAGTATTTAGGATAGTCCCTTTTAGCACCATTTTTAATAATGCTATTTAGGATGCCCCATGTTGCTCTTATATTGTTTTTGTTCTGGTCCAATAATTGCCTCTAATATTATTTTCTACATGTTCGTAGTATGCCAGTTAGCTTGTTCTAATACGTCGTGTACTTGTTTTCTGCTTCTGTAGATCTTTGTGTTCTATATATGTATTCTATATATGTTCTATATAGTGTATTCTTCTTTTTGCAAGCATTTCTCAGTCCATTTGTCATCCATGGTTGATAATTTTTATTTTGCTTCTTACTAAGTTGTTTCAATGGACACAAATCATCTCGAAAGTATTTACAAAAAAATACCATATGCATCATCTACATCATGGGTGTCAAACTCTGGCCCGCGGGCTAAATTTGTCCCGCCGTGTAATTTCACTTAGCCCTTGAGGCGATATCAAATTAACACTAGAGCTGGCGGTGCCGCAGTACACCGCATTCCTCGCTAATTGTCATACTTGCCAACCCTCCCAGGAGACTCCCATATTTCAGTGCACCACCCAAAAATCGTCACGTTCTCTTTTCGTCCAGTCCAACGAGTGCTGGCCCAGTCATATAATTTGTGCGGCTGTGGCACGCACCCACAAGTGAATGCAACGCTTACTTGATCTTCATTGATACAGGTTACACTGACGGTGCCAGTATAAAAAACTTTAACACTGTTAGAAATATACGCCACACTGTGAACCCACACCAAACAAGAATGACAAACACATTTTGGGAGAACATCCGCACTGTAACACAACATAAACACAACAGAACAAATACCCAGAACCTTTTGCAGCACTAACTTTTCCGGGGCGCTACAAGGTGTGTGTGTGGGGGGAGGGGTTTGGCGGTAGCGGGAGAGTGCTGCAAAGGGTTCTGGATATTTGTTCTGTTGTGTTTATGTTGTGTTAAGGTGCGGATGTTCTCCCAAAATGTGTTTGTCATTCTTGTTTGGTGTGGATTCACAGTGTGGCGTATATTTCTAACAATGTTAAAGTTGCTTATACGGCCACTCTCAGTGTAAACTGTATCGCTGTTGATGAAGTATGCATTGCATTCACGTGTGTGCGTACAGGAGCCGCTCATATCTTGTGACTGGGCAGGCACGTTGTTAGAAGGATGAAAAGCGGACGTGACGACAGCTCGTAGAGGACGTTAAAAGCAGTGCCTGTAAGGCACGCCCCCAAGACTGTGGAATATGAGATATAATGACTGATGAACACCTTCGTTGGATATTGAATGTTGCCTCAGTTCAAAGCTTGAGCCCCGACATTAATGGACTAGCATCCAAGAAAAGATGGCAGGTATCTGGCTTGGGCACATCAGATTAGATCAGTGTGTTGCAAACTGAGCAGTTTAAAGTCCTGAATGGTTGGTTTATTCATTATTTTATTTCCAAATTTATTAGCCTGTGGAAAAAGTTAATGTTGATATTTACCTCAGAAGGCTGCAAATAGAAAAGAGGCATTCAATTTTTATTTAAATTGTATTTGATATGCCATTGATATTTTTTAATTATTATTATTATTATTTCAAACTCGATTTTGCATGTCACTATAAAGTTATATAAGCCTTGCTTGTTCAATATTTAATGCAAAACTGAAAAATTTCCATTCAGCTTTATGTAGATTTTGCAGTTGGCGCTCAAAGTTCCCTGAATTGTCCCTTGTTTCCTCAAGTCGCGTGCTTTCTTGTCAATTTCAGCTTTGCGTTTAGTGAGGTGCTCGTTCATGTACACATTTGTTCCCTTCAGCTTTTTTTCTTATGTCAGCAATGCCATTTTGGATTTCCTGTTGACGAGCTTAACGATGGTGACTGGCGATGGTGTTAATATCGACATCAATTCCCTTTGATTGCAGAAAGTTGACCAATTATTGCTCCATTGAAGATTGATGCGTAGCCCTCCAATGACGATGTCATTCTGTTTGTAAACTGTTCCATTTCCTCTTTGATGTTTTCCACAACAGTGATATTCCCCAGATTGGTGACATCATTGGGCTGGTGTCTCCACAACACTGCTATTGTCCCAATGGGTGTTATTTTGTTGCGTGGCATGAAACTGTTGGCGCAACCATGCATTCTCCTCGCTCAGC
Source organism: Nerophis lumbriciformis (assembly GCF_033978685.3). NCBI lineage: Eukaryota > Metazoa > Chordata > Actinopteri > Syngnathiformes > Syngnathidae > Nerophis > Nerophis lumbriciformis. The sequence goes on from NC_084576.2 coordinate 8,095,743, forward strand.
TTCTCCACCTGCTGTTCTAATGCATCCATCCGTTCTTTGAACACAATCAATTCCTCTCTTCTAAGATATTCTTTTCTGTCTTTGATTAGCTGTTCTTGGATATCTGAAATGTCTTTTTTTGTACACCGCCGTTTGCCTGCTCCTCGAGAGTGTTGACCCTGTTTTGTAGAGCTAGTACTAACTCTTTCAAGTCTGGTTCCACCCCTGATAACGGTGTAACCCCTGATAACGGTGTATTTACCCGCTGACGGCTTCTTGTCTTGCTCATGGTTGCTCAGCGGCAAAGTGAAGCTGTTGGTGCTGATCGCTTCTGCTGCAGGCTGCGGCTGTATGGTGTTTGGGGATTTTTTAATTGTGTAATTGTGCACCAGCCAGTGCTGTGTCCGCCTTTCTTGTTGATCACTTATGTGGTCCAAGGCTTTTAAAATATGTCCAACTCCTTCGCTTTGTTGTTTAGCTATGGGTTGCTAAGCAACGGCTTTGAGCTAGCATTTAGCTAGTTAGCCCGAGCTTTCCGGCGCCTTCAGTTTGCTTATTTTAGCGAATCAGTGCTTCCCGCTGGGCAGAGTTGAAGTCAGATGTGTTAGCAAGCTGTCTTGTTGCCGTTTGCCGTGGTCACAATCAGTTGTTAGAAAATGTGTTTTTTGATCAAAAACTGTAGTGTTGGGAGCGGAGCTCTTCTAGTTTACTTCCTTCCTCGGAAACAGGAAGTGACGTAATGATTATGATAGAAAGGTGTAACAATGGATAGATAGGAAGAAATAAAAGGGCCATGTGTTGACAAAAGACTAATAAGCAAATGTGGGTGAAAATATTATTGATGAAGATGTTATGCAAGTGTGAAAACTGACATTGTAAGAGAGAGAAGTATGCATCTGTGGCGTTCTTCATGATGTCTGCGTTGCAGGTGACATCAGTGAACATCTCCAGCAGCCTCGCCCTCGATGTCCTTAGGTCACTGTTTTTTATACAAACACATATTTATATATTTATTATCATGGTATTTTATACAAACACATATTCAGAATCACTATATTGTATACAAACACATCTATATATTTATTATCATAGTATTTTATACAAACACATATTTATAATCATGTTATTTTATACAAACATATATTCACAATCACTGTATTGTATACAAACACATTTATATATTTATTATCATGGTATTTTATACAAACACATATTTATATATTTATTATCATGGTATTTTATACAAACACAATCTTAATCACTGTATTTTATACAAACACATTTATAATCATGGTATTTTATACAAACACATTCATAATCACTGTATTTTATACAAACACATTTATTATCATGGTATGTTATACAAACACATATTCTTAATCACTGTATTTTATACAAACATATTTATAAACATGGTATTTTATACAAACACATTCATAATCACCGTATTTTATACAAACACATTTATTATCATGGTATTTTATACAAACACATAGTCATAATCACTCGATTTTATACAAACACATATGTATATATTTATTATCATGGTATTTATACAAACACATATTCATAATCACTGTATTTTATACAAACGTATTTATATATTTATAATTACTGTAAATCATACAAACATGTTTATAGATTCATTATCACTGTATTTTATACAAACCCATTTTTAGATTCATAATTACTGTATTTCATACACACGTTTATATATTCATTATCACTGTATTTTATACAAATATGTTTATATATTCATTATCACTGTATTATATACAAACATATCTATATGTTCAGTATCACTGTATTTTATACAAACATGTTTATATAGAAATAGAATAGAATAGAAAGTCCTTTATTGATCCCTGGGGGAAATTCAGCACCACAGTTCGCTCACAATAGACAATAATAATAATAAATAATATAATATATATAATATATTATATATAATATATGAATAATATAAATATATTCTACATATCGGGACGGCGTGGCGCAGTGGAAGAATGGCCGTGCGCGACCCGAGGGTCCCTGGTTCAATCCCCACCTAGTACCAACCTCGTCATGTCCGTTGTGTCCTGAGCAAGACACTTCACCCTTGCTCCTGATGGGTGCTGGTTAGCGCCTTGCATGGCAGCTCCCTCCATCAGTGTGTGAATGTGTGTGTGAATGGGTAAATGTGGAGGTAGTGTCAAAGCGCTTTGAGTACCTTGAAGGTAGAAAAGCGCTATACAAGTACAACCCATTTATCATTTATTATTTATCATATATTCTACATTTAAGTGCAGTCAAGAAGGAACATATGCATTATACAGTCTGATGGCTGTCGGTATGAAGGACCTCCTGTGTCGTTCCGTGTTGCATTTTGGGAGTCTGAGCCTTCCACTGCTCATTCTCTCCGCAATGTCCGAGTGTAGTGGGTTGGAGGTGTTGTCCATAATGGCTAGGAGTTTTGCCAGATTTCTCCTCTCTGACACCACCGTCAGAGAGTCTAGCTCCACCCCCACCACGTTACTGGCCTTCTCTACCAACTTGTCCAGTCTGTTTGCGTCCCTCGCTCTCAGCCCGCTGCCCCAGCAGGCCGCGGCGTACAAGAAGGCGCCCGCCACCACCGACTCGTAGAACATCTTCAACATCTTTGTACAGACGTTGAAGGATCCTAGCCTCCTGAGGAAGTAGAGGTGGCTCTGTCCCTTCTTGTAGAGTGCCTCAGTGTGTTTTGTCCCATTCAGCTTGTTGTCCATGTGTACTCCGAGGTATTTATAATCCTCAACCATGTCCAAATCGACTCCCCTGATGGAAACAGGGGTCACTGGAGTACTCCTCCTCCTTCCCAGGTCCACAACCAGCTCCTTGGTCTTCGTCACATTGAGCTGGAGGTGGTTCTTTCCACACCATGTGACAAAGTCCTCCACCAGTGCCCTGTATTCCTCATCATCACCATCCTCAATACACCCCACTATCGCAGAGTCATCAGAAAACTTCTGAAGGTGGCAGGACTCTGAGTGATAGTGGAAATCGGTGGTGTAGATGGTGAAGAGGAAAGGGGAGAGGACTGTGCCCTGCGGGGCCCCGGTGTTGCTGACCAGCCTGTCAGACACACAGTCCTGCAGTCGCACGTACTGTGGTCACAGTGTGGGGACTTTCTGCAGCCTAAGGCATGTTGAAGATGTGCTGGAGCACACCACACAGCTGTGGGGCACAGGCTTTGAGCACCCTGGGGCTCACACCGTCAGGACCCGCGGCCTTGCCTGTTTGTAGCTTATTTAGCTGTGCATTCACCTGTTCTGCAGACAGACACACTGGGGGGGTCTTAGGTTGTTGGGTGAGAGGGGGGAGGGGGGGGGGGGGGTCATCAAGCTGAGGGTGAGGTGTTAAGCGGGGGGAGGTAGTCATTGGAGTTGGGGGGCTGTGAGGAGGGGAGGGGGGGGGTGGATTGGTTTGCTGAAGTTGTCAGGGGGCCGGCTGGCATGTATTGGGTGGGGTGGGGGTGTGGGGGGGATGCAGGAGCTGGTCGGAGCCACTGTGTCAAACCTGTTAAAGAACTGGTTTAGTTCATTGGCCCTCTCTTTGTCTCCGTCCACCCCCCGACGGTTTGAGGCCAGTGATGGTCTGCATACCTCTCCAAACCGCCTTCATGTTGTTGTCCTTCAGCTTCCCTTCCAGCTTCCTCCTGTAGTTCTCCTTGGCCTCCCTGAGTTTGGTCTTCAGCAGCCCCTGAACTTTTTCACCTCCTCTGTTACCAGCATTGAAAGCCCTCTTCTTCTCATTCAGTAGGGCTTTGATGTCCTTGGTCACCCACGGCTTGTTGTTTGGGTAGCAGGTGACCGTCCTTGATGGGACATTTGAGTCAACACAGAAGTTGATATAGTCTGTGATGCCCGTCAATGTCCTCTCCATGAGGCTCCATGAGCACCTGCCAGTCAGTTACCTCAAAATATATTCATTATGACTGTATTTTATACAGACATATATTTATATATTCATTATCACTGTATTTTATACAAACATATGTATATATTCATCATCACTGTATTTTATACAAACATATATTTATATTAATTATCACTGTATTTTATAAAAACATATATTTATATATTCATTATCACTGTATTTTATACAAACATATTTATATATTCATTATCACTGTATTTTATACAAACATATTTATAAATTCATTATCACTGTATTTTGTACAGACATATATTTATATATTCATTATCACTGTATTTTATACAAAGACGTTTACAAAAGAAATGTGACTGCCATAACACTTCTTGAGAGGGTACAGAGTGTACTCGTCTGATCTTATTCTTTGTATGTTTCAGATTTGGAGGCAAATATGAATTTGAAGAAGGTGTACGACTTGTCCAGCAGGTTTTGTAAGAAGATGTATGACTTGTCCAACAGGTGTTGAGAGAAGATGTATGATAAGATGTATGATGTGTCCAGCAGGTGTTGTGAGAAGATGTATGATGTGTCCAACAGGTGTTGTGAGAAGACGTATGACCTGTCCAACAGGTGTTGTGTGGAAGATATATATAAATATATATGTATATATATATATATATATATATATATATATATATATATATATATATATATATATATATATATATATATATATATATATATATATGTATGTACACACACATCAGTGACGTGCGGTGAGGTTGATGGCTGGTGAGGCACTGACTTCTTCACAGTCAGATTTACAAACATATGAACCCTAAAGTGTATCTTATTCACCATTTGCTCCAGTTTACACGAGGACCACTTTATTTACCTTCTTTCAAAAACCTCCACTCCACTCCAACGTGTCATCACTTCCGCTCTCAGCGCTTTCAAAATAAGAGCTCAAGGCATATACTGTATAACAGTGCATAACAGGAACTTAACATAACAAAGAGGAAAGCCCATAAAAATAGGTTACAAAAGTTATTTAATAAGAAGCCAAAAAGTGCAAAAACAATAATGTTCGTGTTGGAGGAGTTGTGAATTAGATACACCTGCAGTCTGCAGGTGTACCTAATGTTGTGGCCCTGCAGTTATTCACAACTCCTCCAACACGAACATTATTGTTTTTGCACATTTTGGCTTCTTATGAAATAACTTTTTTAAATAGATTCAATCTTGCACGTGGAAAGTTTAAGTGTGGGCTTTAGTTTATATAACCCTCACGGCGGGGTGCAGGAGGCGGGATTACTGCGAGCCTCAGCCAGTGCGTCTTTTGCAGCCATTTTATAGTCGCTCAGCACAATAAATACGTTACACACATACAGTTGTTGACAAAATACACTGTACATTATATACCTCAGCTAACTAAACTATGGAAATGTATAATATAGTTCATATAGCAATACAGTCTCACTGCACAGCAGGCCAGCAGTTAGCCGAGTCCGCAATCCATGTTGAGGCACAACTGAGTGACGTGCCTCAACTGGCTGCTGATCACCGCACCGTCTCTTCTCAGTATTTGAACGGAAAATGTGAAAATTCAGCGATTTTGAATAAAAATAATCTAAAACTGGTGAAGTTAAATGGAAAATAACTTTATAGTATAATCACTGGATACATATAACAATTTAATTAATTTTTTTTCTTTTTACATTTTTTTTCTTTCCATGATGGCAGGTGAGGCACGTCACTGACACACACACATACATACATACATACATATATACTGTACATATATATATAAATGTGTGTGTGTGTATATATATATATATATATATATATATATATATATATATATATCCATCCATCCATCCATTTTCTACTGCTTATTCCCTTCGGGGTCGCGGGGGGCGCTGGAGCCTATCTCAGCTACAATCGGGCGGAAGGCGGGGTACACCCTGGACAAGTCGCCACCTCATCGCAGGGCCAACACAGATAGACAGACAACATTCACACTCATATTCACACTAGGGCCAATTTTAGTGTTGCCAATCAACCTATCCCCAGGTGCATGTCTTTGGAGGTGGGAGGAAGCCGGAGTACCCGGAGGGAACCCACGCAGTCACGGGGAGAACATGCAAACTCCACACTGAAAGATCCCGAGCCCGGGATTGAACCCAGGACTGCTCAGGACCTTCGTATTGTGAGGCAGACGCACTAACCCCTCTATCACCGTGCTGCCCAAGGTATATATATATATATATATATATATATATATATATATATATATATATATATATATATATATATATATATATATATATATATATATATACACATTTATATATACACATATATATATATACTGTATACACACAAATTTATATACACACATACATATATACATATATATAAATATATATATATATATACACACACACACACACACACACACACACACACACATATATATATATATATATATATATATATACACATATATACATACACATATATATATATATATATATATATATATGTATATATATATAGATATATATATACATATATACACACACACACATATATACACATATATATATATACATACATACACATATTTATATATATATATAGATATATATATACATATATACACACACACATATATAAATATATATATCAGTGATGTGCGGTCACTAGAGGCATATATTATATATATATGTACAGTATATATATATATATGTATGTATGTATGTATGTATGTATGTGTGTCAGTGACGTGCAGTCACTCGAGGCAGGGCCTCACCTGCCATCATGGAAAGAAAAAAAATGTAAAAAGAAAACAAATTAATTAAATTGTTTGATGTATCCAGTGATTA